>NW_019239642.1:188298-188707 GCF_002742605.1 Olea europaea var. sylvestris
CCCCGGCGCGATTTTTGTTTCCGATCAATCTGTTAAATTTTTGCCCATTCCGACACTGTTACGAAAAATGACGAATTTGCCCCTGGCGCGATTTTTGTTTCCGATCAATCTGTCAAATTGAAGACCATTCCAACACCGTCGCGAAAAATGACGAAATTGCCCCCGGCGTAATTTTTGTTTCCGATCAATCTGTTAAATTTTTGCCCATTCCGACACCATCGCGAAAAATGACGAAATTGCCCCTTGCGCGATATTTGTTTCCGATCAACCTATCGAATTTTAGCCTATTCCAACACCGTCACAAAAAATGACGAAATTGCCCCCGAAGCGATTTTTGTTTCCGATCAATCAGTCAAATTTTAGCCCATTCCGACACCGTCGGAAAAATGACGAAATTGCCCCCAGCGCG
>NW_019239643.1:0-1821 GCF_002742605.1 Olea europaea var. sylvestris
TTTTTTTTTTTTTTTTTTTTTTTTTGACATTTAGTGCTATGTTTAGTGCTAAGTTCATAATACATACTACCACATTGGTTGGAGGATGGGGATCGATGTCGATAATGATGTTGGCATTTATAGCTACAGAGTGATTTTACATCATTTAAATGGTGTAACGATTTCCATGTTCAATGTTGACATTCTTGTTGGACCAAATTATATTGTGTAAGATGTTATTATTGGAATTATACTGTGTGGCCACCTATGTAGTCTAATTTGGGAGGCAAAAGTTTTGTTTTATTATAGCAATCAAATATTTACCCAAGTGGGAGAATGATAGAATAATTCTAACTATGGACTTCTCATTTGATTGCAAATTTTACTGGTTAGATGTATGATTTATAATGATAATGTAATTAAGTCCAATATGTTAAATGATCACTTTGGCCATTTTACATCCTACGGGTTATATTTCATATAATGTGATAATTTAAGTATGTGGGCCAGAAATATGTAAACCCTAATTAGGGTTAGAGTCATTAATGAGACGGCTCAATAAATTTTTATATAAAAGTTAGTCCCATCTCTTCTCCATATTGTTTTATTGGTTTGTCCCACTGACGGCTAATATTTTGTGAGGAGTAAAGAGTGAAAGATTTAGTTTCTAATATTTATATCCAAAATGTCTTTCACATGTATGAATCTTAAACTGTTATTTTTTCAATTGTGATTCTTGTTTGTTAGCATGATTATTGTTAAATTTAAAAGTATCAATAAAAGGAGAACCTTGACGTGACTTCCAAATGCTTGCTTTAAGTGTATACTTATGTTTATGTTAAATTTTAATTTATTATGCCAATTGAAAATAGACACACAAATCATTCATTTTTTCCAAACAATCTAAAATCGTGCTATGTAATTTTTGTGTAAATAAACTTTCTCTAACATTTTACGCATTGAAAATACGATTTACCCTTCAAACCTCTATGATTTAGAAAACGATATGACATCCACAAATGTAAAATGTAAACTTCTGAGTTTACAGAAAATGGATGTTACAGAAATATGGATATATTAAATGAGTTAAGGAGGACTGCATGTTAATAGAGAGTGTTTGCATATACGGCCTATAATTCCATGTCACGATACAAAGTTGGACTGTGCTAAATCTGTAAAGATAACATTATAAGGTGTGCGAATGGACCCGCTAGATGAAATAATTACGGATAAGGAAAGTTTCGCAGCCCTTTTGTTGGTTTGGATTTCTGGGATGGAGTGTGCATTTAACTCCAAAAAATTTCCTAATGAAGGAACATACTAAGATGTGATCTCGTTGCACACATGTACTGAATGTCAAATTTGGCATGTTTTTATCTTGGTCATACATGTCATGTTTGAGTATTTGAAGTTATAATAAGTCAATAGTGTCTCTTAGTTTATTCCACTTTATTTCCCTAAAGCATTAGGGGTGGACATTTCAAGTTATACTTTATTTTGAAACAAAAATACTCGATGATGCCAAGGTTTTAAGTCATTTTCTTTAGTATGTGATTATGCTAAAATTTAGTGTGAATAAAAGAGTACATCCCTCGAAGTAATGGCATATTATACTTGTATGATGACAAACTGATGATGGTACGTATTTGAGAAGTTGACAATGTTGATAGAGAAGGAAGAATGGTAATCACTAATCAAAGAATCTGTTCCAGGCTGGTTAATTGAAATCCTTATTATTTCTTTATGCTTAAGTCCTAGTAAATGAAATCACTAATCACCAATTAAGTGTTGGTGTTTACTGCTCTAAAGATTTGAGTATTACCACCGTGAAAAGAATTATTA
>NW_019239644.1:0-1821 GCF_002742605.1 Olea europaea var. sylvestris
AGCTATCTTAGAAAATCCTTCAATAAATCTCCGGTAATCGCCAGTTAGACCCAAGAAACTACGAACTTCGCTACATTGGTCGGTCTAGACCAATTTGTTACAGCTTCAACTTTAGCTGGGTCTACCTCAATTCCTTGTGTAGTAGTCACATGGCCAAGACAGTCAATATGATCTAGCCAGAATTTACATTTTTTTGAATTTGGCATACAACTTCTCTTTTCGAAGAGTATTTAATACCACTCTCAACTGCTCTTCATGTTGTTGCATATCCTTTGAGTATACCAATAAATCATCGATGAAGACTATAACGAATCGATCTGGGTATGGATGAAAAACACGGTTCATTAAGCCCATAAACACAGCTGGTGCATTGGTTAATCTAAATGGCATCACTGTGAACTCATAGTGCCCGCACCGCGTTCTAAAAGCTTTTTTTGGGATGTCACAATCCTTTATCTTGAGTTGATGATAATTTGATCTCAAATCTATTTTTGAGAACACCGTTGTACCCTTTAATTGATAAAAAAGATCCTCTATCCTTGGGAGTGGATATTTGTTCTTTATAGTCAAATGATTATTATCTCTATAATCAATACACATCCTCATTGACCCATCTTTCTTTTTAACAAACAATACCGGCACTCCCCATGGGGATACACTAGGCCGAATGAAACCCTTATCCAATAATTCTTGTAGTTGCATCTTCAACTCCTGTAATTCTTTTGGTGCCATCCGATAAGGAGCCTTAGATATTAGTGTTACCCCAAGGGTCAAGTCAATTTTGAACTCTATTTGCCTATCTGGCGGTATACCAGGTAAATCTTCAGGAAAAACATCCACAAACTCATTCACCACGAGTACATCTTCTATTTTTCTTTTGGACTGGGGTTTATAATTTATATTCAATAAAAATCCTTGACACGTATTCTTTCTTAACATCTTTTCTGCTTTCATTGCAGATATCAATAGAGGTAGAGTCCCAATTCTAGCTCCAAGGAATCGAAATTTTTCTTCTCTAGATTTTTGAAATAAGACTTCATTCTTATGGCATACAATAATTGCAGAATTTCTACCATACCCAAAATTACATCAAAGTTTTTCATTCCCAAGATGTACAAATCCACCTTTAGTACTTTTCCTTCAATCTCTAACTTAACACTTTTAACCATTTGATCAATATTAATGACTTCGTCGGAGGGTGTACTAACTTCTAAAATGTTATTCTTTTCTACGCATTCATTTCCAATCTTATCCATAGAAGTCGTAGAAATAAATGAATGAGTCGATCTAGAATCCATAAAACAATAGCAGGTATGTCGAATACTGGTAATATACCTGTTATTACGTCTGTGTTCTGATCCACCTTTTCTCCCGTCAAAGAAAATACTCCGGCCTTTCTCTTCTGATGCCAACCCCGTAGCAACGTTAACTACAAAACCCACAACGAGATTGACGAACCCAAGAAAGCCAAATTAATCCAAGAGTTTAGGATTAATTCAAAAGAAAGTCAAACCAAAAAACCCAACAAGAACGATGCTCGAAAGACCCCTTGATCACGCAATCCAAGAATTGAATTCGGTTGTTTGAACGCCACAAGTTAAAACTTGATAAGTTCGAAATTGTTCAAAGAAGAACGATGAAGAGAAGACAATACGCCTCACTTTAATTGAATATCAAATATGTCAAAGGTGTTTTTACAATTGAATGAAAACTCCTATTTATATTAAACCTAAAAACTAGGTAAAATCATGCAAAGTCGAGCATAATCCCCAAAATATGGAAAAGAATAAAAAGCTAACAAAATATGAAAAATTGCCAAAA
>NW_019239645.1:0-1821 GCF_002742605.1 Olea europaea var. sylvestris
AAATACGAATTGTGAAGAACTGTGAAGATAAAAAGACAATTTGAAAATCCATAACATGTCATGATCAAGAAAATCTTTCCATTTCATTTTATTTCAATTCTGGTTGTACTTCGTCACACAATTTCACATGATGAAATTCTAACATTGCAACAATTATTCAAAACTCCATCCAAATCTCTGCATCTTTACTATTAATAGAAGACCATCGTTCAAGATTTACCAATATTTTACCGAAACAACCATTTTGAGAGCGTAATTGATTAGTAAAGGCCTTTCAAATTTCAAATATGGTCCTAACCCACATCAATAGTCACATTCTTAAGACATGTTGAATATTTGCTATGGTACCTAAAACCAAGATGAAAAAAAAATAATTCTAAAACTCATTAATGTCTTAATGCGTTAGGAAAAAAATCAAACAACAAAATACGATAAAAAGGTAATCCTTAGTTTTTCAAATTTCTCTTCATATATTATAATGTCTATATATTTTTATTCTAACGGCATCTCTTCCATCATTCACTGAGTTCTTTGTCAATTGAAGTTCTGAGTATTACAATGCTTCGAACAACAAAGGCTAAAAAAAGAAGGAAGAATAAAGTTCAATTAAGCAAGTTGAATTTTACCAACTTTATATGTTGCAGATATTGAAGACTTCTAATTTGAAAACTTTTGGCTAATATTTCAAAACTTTAGCCTCCATGGAAATTCCATAGATCTTACTTGCTGCATTAATACAGCATTAATGAAGATTAACTAAGTCTTATCAACATAGTTTTATAATGGATGGGACATTAGTGCAGTGCAATTTATTTATTGTTAAAAATGGCTATCTATGCTCAAAAACATTAGGCTGAGGATGCAAGTGTCAATTGAAAAAAGATTAAGGACCTTCATTACATGGGGAATGTAGATGAGAGATCATTTGTAAAAAGATGGATTAAATCAGTGCCCACTAAACTTTAAACAGTTTCTACCTACTCATCTAACTTTTTCATTCATCATCCTTTGAGAAAACTGTTGACAAAAAATCCCATATGGCAAAATTAATCCAAATCAATTAAATTGCACTCAAGAAAATTAGATGCTCCTTCATTTTATAAACACTTGTGCAAATGAAATTTTATAGATCTAAACTAATTTCACGCTATCAACTTGTATTTTCCGTCGTTAATTGAAACCATTTTTTATTGAATGCTGAATAATTAATTAATCAAAAAATGGTTAAGTGTTGGGTAAAATCGTAAATAAAAGTTTAGAGTTTTATGCAACCCATAAAAAATTGCAAAACCCTCCATTTGCCTTACCATCTTCAGTTGTACACTTGCCACTCGTTAGCACTCACTCGCCACGGCCTGCGAACATGCCACCATTGATCGCCTCTAGATAGGTCTTGAAACACAATTCTTCACGTCCAAGTCACTGCAATTTGGACTTCAATTGCTTTGGGCAGTGGTGGCCCCATGCTTCGAGTCTCTTTCTTTCCAGATTTATGGGAACCTGGCATGTTTTAAGTTTTCCCAGAGATGTCATGTTTGAAACATCAATACTAACTTTTAGTTAATCTTCATTAATGCAGGTGAATTTGGGGCCACCCATCACCTATAATTATATTCATGTAATTTTTCCTAATCTACTAGGATTCTAGTTAAACACAAATTCTTAAAGAATAAAAGAAGATTTAGGATAAGTTAATGAAAATAAAAATTTGTGGATCAATTTAGAGTTATGTATTTTTATTTAATTTTGTTTATGTCTATTTAAGTAAATTTACATAAGATTTAAAATATAATAAAAATTTATTTTTAAAAGTGGATGTAT
>NW_019239646.1:0-1821 GCF_002742605.1 Olea europaea var. sylvestris
GGTTTAATCAGAAGAATTTGTGCCTTCAAATTTTTGTAAGAATCATTAAGCCCCATTAAGAATTTCATAACCCAGTCTCTTTGTTGGTTATTAATCACATCTTTCAATCCTCCACAAGAACAACTGGGGATAGATTCATCAATTCATCTAGGAATGTTTTCAGTTTTGAAAAATATACACTCACACTGTCCTGGTCCTACATTAAATTAGCAATGTTCTGTTTGATTTCAAAGACTCTTGGTGCGTTGTGCTGGGCAAATCTTTGCTCAAGTTTCTTCCACAATTGGTAAGCTGTGTCTGCATATAGAGTGCTTCTCTTGATATCTGGCGCCATGGTGTTTTGTAGCCAAGTAATTACTATGTCATTACATCGAAGCCAATGTTCCATGAGAAGACTGTCTGCAGCAGTGGGTTCACAAATGCTTCCATCGATAAAACCAAGTTTATTCTTGATTCGGAGTGCTCGTTTCATGGATCTTGCCCATGAGTGATAATTGTTTGAGTCAAGTGTATGAGGAACAAGCAAAGACCCAGAATTATCATTTGCTCCAATGTAGAAGGGATTACTTGGGTGTGACGGATCAGAATTTGTGTTTCTGGTTTGAGTAGTATTTGTATTGCTTTGAGTGGTATTTGGATCATTTGAATCAGTCATTGCCTGCTCTGATACCATTTAAGAAATTAAATGTGAAGAAAAATATTTGGAGGAAAAACTTTCATTCGTATTCATTCATCTCAAGTGTGTAATGTACAATGGCTTTGCCTTTTATAGAGAAAAGAAAGAATCTATGCTACACAATTATATACAAGTTGTTGTACAAAATAACAGAATGAGAAAACAAACTCCAACCATGCAGCAGCATATTAGTTGGCAATTCTTCTGGAATATTCTTCTTCTAGATTCTAAAATCCAGCTATGCATCCAACTGGACAGATGACTCAAGTCTGCTGCCACCAAACTCAAGTTCCCATCGAGTCTTCTTTATTTGTTCACTGAATTTTCACAATTTAACAGGAAAATGAGAAGAAAAGGATAAAAAAGGACTTTGACCACTTTGCACCATTTTGGTGCAATGCATCATTTTGCATCACAATGGGACAAAGTACAGTGTTGCATTGGAACTACTTTGCACAAAAAAATGGTGCAATTTGATTATTTGGGATTCATGCTAGATATGATACCCAAGTTCCCACTATTAAAAGGTGTGAGAAGTGACTTTACTGCAAATTTGCTCTAATTACTAATATAGTCGAATATACAACAAATTTTTCTAATGGATCCTGCAATTTTTATGGAGTGGCTGAACACGTTCAAGCAGTAGCGCACTAACCTCCTGCTCATCCTCCCTGTTGGAGTTAGATTCAGTAATTTCGTTAGAGCATCAATTCCAATTGTGAAGGATCACATCTGTTCAATTAAATTACTGTTACTTTGGGCTTTTCTTGATTTTATCATTGGATTACTCTAGTTTGATTTTGATGAATTTGATATCGCTCTGTCCGTGGATATGATAAGAGATACTGTGTATTGAGATTTAAAGTTCAATAATTTTGGGTATGGTTTAATAATTATGGGGTGGCGGTGGCACGTTGGTTGTATTTTTGGAATAAGGGGTTGAGGGAAGAAGGGGATGGTGGGTGTTGTGTTTAATTTTTTTATTCAATTATTGATATATTAAAACTGTTTTTTTATTAAAAAAATGTAAATTTATCATTTTATCCTTCTAAAATTAGTCAAAAATATGGTTAAGGTCAATTCTCTAGTCAACTAATGGTTAAACTAAAAGTTTATGTTAAATTGGATATCGGGTGCGAGTTTTT
>NW_019239647.1:0-1821 GCF_002742605.1 Olea europaea var. sylvestris
GCACAGTCGCGAAAAATGACGAAATTGCCCCCGGCGCGATTTTTGTTTTCAATCAACCAGTCAAATTTTAGCCAATTCCGACAGTCGAGAAAATCGACGAAATTGCCCCCGGGGCGATTTTTGTTTCCGATCAACCTGTCAAATTTGAGCCAATTCCGACACAGTCGAGAAAAATGACGAAATTGCCCCTGGCGTGGTTTTTGTTCCAGATCAACCTTTCAAATTTGAGCCAATTCCGACGCAGTCGCGAAAAATGACGAAATTGCCCCCGGCGCGATTTTTGTTCCCGATCAACCTGTCGAATTTTAGCCAAATTCGACACAGTCGAGAAAAATGACGAAATTGCCCCCGGCGCGGTTTTTGTTCCCGACAAACCCGTTAAATTTTAGCCAATTTCGACACAGTCGCGAAAAATGACGAAATTGCCCCCGGCGCGGTTTTTGTTTCCGATCAACCTGTCAAATTTTAGCCAATTTCGACACAGTAGCGAAAACTGACGAAATTGCCCCTGGCGCAATTTTTGTTCCCGATCAGCCAGTCAAATTTTAGCCAATTCCGACGCATTCTCGAAAAATGACGAAATTGCCCCCGGCGCGGTTTTTGTTTCCGGTCAACATGTCAAATTTTAGCTAATTCCGACACAGTCGAGAAAAATGACGAAATTGCCCCCGTCGCGGTTTTTGTTCCCGATCAACCTGTCAAATTTGAGCCAATTTCGACGCATTCACGAAAAATGACGAAATTGCCCCCGGCGCGGTTTTTGTTTCCGATCAACCAGTCAAATTTTAGCCAATTTCGACACAGTCGAGAAAGATGACGAAATTGCCCCCGGCGCGATTTCTGTTTCCGATAAACCTGTCAAATTTTAGCCAATTCCGACACAGTCAAGAAAAATGACGAAATTGCCCCCGCCGCGGTTTTTGTTCCCGATCAACCTGTCAAATTTGAGCCAATTTCGACGCATTCACGAAAAATGACGAAATTACCCCTGACGCGGTTTTTGTTTCCGGTCAACCTGTCAAATTTTAGCTAATTCCGACACAGTCGAGAAAAATGACGAAATTGCCCCCGTCGCGGTTTTTGTTCCCGATCAACCTGTCAAATTTTAGCCAAAATCCGGCACAGTCGCGAAAAATGACAAAATTTCCCCCGGCGCAATTTTTGTTCCCGATCAACCTGTCAAATTTTAGACAATTCCGACACAGTCGAGAAGAATGACGAAATTTCCCCCGGCGCGGTTTTTGTTTCCGATCAACCTGCCAAATTTAAGCCCATTCCGACACAGTCGCGAAAAATGACGACATTGCCCCCGGCGCGGGTTTTGTTTCCGATCAACCTGTCTAATTTTAGCCCATTCCGACACAGTCGCGAAAAATGACGACATTGCCCCCGGCGCGGGTTTTGTTTCCGATCAACCTGTCTAATTTTAGCCCATTCCGACACAGTCGCGAAAAATGACGACATTGCCCCCGGCGCGGGTTTTGTTTCCGATCAACCTGTCAAATTTTAGCCAATTCCGACACAGTCGCGAAAAATGACGACATTGCCCCCGGCGCGGTTTTTGTTTCCGATCAACCTGTCAAATTTTAGCCAATTTCGACACAGTAGCGAAAAATGACGAAATTTCCCCTGGCGTGATTTTTGTTCCCGATCAACCAGTCAAATTTTAGCCAATTCCGACGCATTCTCGAAAAATGACGAAATTGCCCCCGGCGCGATTTTTGTTTCTGGTCAACCAGTCAAATTTTAGCTAATTTCGACACAGTCGAGAAAAATGACGAAATTGCCCCCGTCGCGGTTTTTGTTCCCGATCAACCTGTC
>NW_019239648.1:0-529 GCF_002742605.1 Olea europaea var. sylvestris
ATGTAGCGACCGTTTTGGGTTTAGCTCACGATTTAGTAATGATGTACTAGAGTTTTCTTCCTTTTTTTGAAGAACGACCACTCACATATTTTGAACGCTTGGAGTGTCGATCTTCGATGAAATTAGCGTAACTTTTGCAAACGGCGTCCGTTTTGGGCCCATAAGTACTTTTCGAAAATGTCGCGACCCTTTTAGACTGAACACACCACATCCTCGTGACGTACGAGGGATTTTGACCATTTTTGAGGAACGTGCACCTGCATATTTGGACTGACGGCATTCGAAGAATTGGGCATAACTTTTGCGGACGGTGTCCGTTTTTGGACCATAAGTACTTTTCGGAAATGTATCGACCGTTTTGGGTTTAGCTCTCGATTTCGTAATGACATATTAGGGTTCTCATCCTTTTTTGAAGAACGACCACTCGCATATTTTGAACGCTTGGAGTGTCGACCTTCGAAGAAATTAGCGTAACTTTTGCAAACGGTGTCCGTTTTGGGCCCATAAGTACTTTTCGAAAATGTAGCGA
>NW_019239648.1:761-1821 GCF_002742605.1 Olea europaea var. sylvestris
GTTTTCTTCCTTTTTTTGAAGAACGACCACTCGCATATTTTGAACGCTTGGAGTGTCGACCTTCGATGAAATTAGCGTAACTTTTGCAAACGGTGTCCGTTTTGGGCCCATAAGTACTTTTCGGAAATGTAGCGATAGTTTTAGACTGAACTCACCACTTCATCGTGACGTGTGAGGGATTTTGACCATTTTTGAGGAACGTACACCGGCATATTTGGACTGACGGCATTTGAAGAATTGGGCATAACTTTTGCGGACGGTGTCCATTTTTGGCCCATACGTACTTTTCGGAAATGTAGCGATAGTTTTGGGTTTAGCTCACGATTTCGTAATGACGTATTAGAGTTTTCTTCCTTTTTTTGAGGATCGAGCACTCGCATATTTGGAAAGCTTGGGTTGTCGACCTTCGAAGAAATGAGCGTAACTTTTGCAAACGGTGTCCGTTTCGGGCCCATAAGTACTTTTCGAAAATGTAGCGACCCTTTTAGACTGAACACACCACATCCTCGTGACGTACGAGGGATTTTGACCATTTTTGAGGAACGTGCACCTTCATATTTGGACTGACGGCATTCGAAGAATTGGGCATAACTTTTGCGGACGGTGTCCATTTTTGACCCATACGTACTTTTCGGAAATGTAGCGATAGTTTTGGGTTTAGCTCACGATTTCGTAATGACGTATTAGAGTTTTCTTCCTTTTTTTGAGGATCGAGCACTCGCATATTTGGAAAGCTTGGGTTGTCGACCTTCGAAGAAATGAGCGTAACTTTTGCAAACGGTGTCCGTTTCGGGCCCATAAGTACTTTTCGAAAATGTAGCGACCCTTTTAGACTGAACTCACCACTTCGTCATCACGTATGAGGGATTTTGACCATTTTTGAGGAACGTACACCTGCATATTTGGACTGACGGCATTTGAAGAATTGGGCATAACTTTTGCGGACGGTGTCCGTTTTGGGACCGTAAGTACTTTTTGAAATGTAGCGACCGTTTGGGGTTTAGCTCACTATTTCGTAATGATGTACTACAGTTTTCATCCTTTTTTTGAAGAACGACCA
>NW_019239649.1:0-1820 GCF_002742605.1 Olea europaea var. sylvestris
TTTCAGATCAAACTGCCAAATTTCAGCCAATTTCGACACAGTCGAGAAAAATGACGAAACTGCCCCCGGCGCGATTTTTGTTTCCGATCAACAAGTCAAATTTTAGCCAATTAAGTCACAGCCGCGAAAAATAACGAAATTACACCCGGCGCTGTTTTTGTCCCCGATAAACCTGTCAAATTTGAGCCCATTCCGACACGGTCGAGAAAAATGACGAAATTGCCGCTGTGCGATTTTTATATCCGATCAAACTGCCAAATTTCAGCCAATTCCGACACAGTCGAGAAAAATGACGACATTACCCCCTGCGCGATTTTTGTTTCCGATCAACCAGTCAAATTTTAACCAATTCCGACACAGTCGCGAAAAATAACGAAATTACCCCGGCGCAGTTTTTGTTTCCGATCAACTTGTCAAATTTGAGCCCATTCCGAAAGAGTCGAAAAAATGACAAAATTGCCCCCGGCGCGATTTTTATTTCAGATCAAACTGCCAAATTTCAGCCAATTCCGACCTAGTCGAGAAAAATGATGAAATTGCCCCCGGCGCGATTTTTGTTTCCAGTCAACAAGTCAAATTTTAACAAATTCCGACACAGTCGCGAAAAATGAGGAAATTACACCCGGCGCGATTTTTGTTCCCGATAAACCTGTCAAATTTGAGCCCATTCCGACATAGTCGAGAAAAATGACGTAATTGCTGTCGACGCGATTTTTATTTCCGATCAACTGCCAAATTTCAGCCAATTCCGACACGGTTGAGAAAAATGACGAAATTGCCCTCGGCGCGGTTTTTGTTTCCGATCAACGAGTCAAATTTGAGCCCATTCCGACAGAGTCGAGAAAAATGACAAAATTACCCCCGGCGCGATTTTTATTTCAGATCAAACTGTCAAATTTCAGCCAATTCCGACCCAGTCGGGAAAAATGACGAAATTACCCACGGCGCGATTTTTGTTTCCGATCAACCAGTCAAATTTTAGCCAATTCCGACGCAGTCGCGAAAAATAACGAAATTACACCTAGCGCGGTTTTTATTCCCGATAAACCTGTCAAATTTGAGCCCATTCAAACACAGTCGAGAAAAATGACGAAATTGCCGCCAGCGCGATTTTTATTTCCGATCAAACTGCCAAATTTCAGACAATTCCGTCACAGTCGAGAAAAATTACGAAATTGCCCCCTGCGCGATTTTTGTTTCCGATCAACCAGTCAAATTTTAGTCAATTCCTACAGAGTCGCGAAAAATGACGAAATTGCCCCGGCACAGTTTTTGTTTACGATCAACCAGTCAAATTTGACCCCATTCCGACAGAGTCGAGAAAAATGACAAAATTGCCCCCGGCGCGATTTTTATTTTAGATCAAACTGCCAAATTTCAGCCAATTCCGACACAGTCGAGAAAAATGACGGAATTACCCCCGGCGCGATTTTTGTTTCCGATCAACCAGTCGAATTTTAGCCAATTCCGACACAGTCGCAAAAAATGACGAAATTACTCCCGGTGCGATTTTTGTTCCCGATCAACCTGTCAAATTTGAGCCCATTCCGACATAGTCGCTAAAAATGGCGAAACTGCCACCGGCGCGATTTTGGTTTCCGTTCAACCTATCAAATTTTAGCCCATTCCTACATAGTCGCGAAAAATGACGAAATTGCCCCAGGCGCGATTTTTGTTCCCGATCAACCTATCAAATTTGAGCCCATTCCGACCCAGTCGCGAAAAATGACGAAATTTCCCCCGGCGCGATTTTTGTTTCCGATCAACCTGTCAAATTTCAGCCCATTCCGATATCGTCGCGAAAAATGACGAAATTGCCC
>NW_019239650.1:0-173 GCF_002742605.1 Olea europaea var. sylvestris
GCTGGGGGCATATTCGTCATTTTTCGCGACGGTGTCGAAATGGGCTCAAATTTGACAGGTCGATCGGAAACAAAAATCGTGCCAGGCCAATTTCGTTATTTTTCGCGACGGTGTCGAAATGGGCAGAAATTTGACAGGTCGATCGGAAACAAAAATCGCGCCGGGGCCAATTT
>NW_019239650.1:330-1820 GCF_002742605.1 Olea europaea var. sylvestris
AAATTTGACAGGTCGATCGGAAACAAAAATCGCCCCGGGGCCAGTTTCGTCTTTTTTCGTGACGGTGTCGAAATGGGCTAAAATTTGACAGGTCGATCGGATGCAAAAATCGCGCCGGGGTCAATTTCGTCATTTTTCGCGACAGTGTCGAATTGTGCTGAAATTTGATAGGTCGATCGGAATCAAAAATCGCGCCAGGGGCAATTTCGTCATTTTTCGCGACGGTGTCGAAATGTGCTAAAAATTTGACGGGTCGATCAGAAACAAAAATCGCGCCGGGGGCAATTTAATCGTTTTTCGCGACGGTGTCGAAATGGGCTAAATTTGACAGGTCGATCAGAAACAAAAATCGCGCCGGGGCCAGTTTCGTCTTTTTTCGCGACGGTGTCGAAAAGGGCTGAAATTTGACAGGTCGATCGAAAACAAAAATCGCGCCGGGGCCAGTTTCGTCTTTTTTCGCGACGGTGTCGAAAAGGGCTGAAATTTGACAGGTCGATCGAAAACAAAAATCGCGCCGGGGCCAGTTTCGTCTTTTTTCGCGACGGTGTCGAAAAGGGCTGAAATTTGACAGGTCGATCGAAAACAAAAATCGCGCCGGGGCCAGTTTCGTCTTTTTTCGCGACGGTGTCGAAAAGGGCTGAAATTTGACAGGTCGATCGAAAACAAAAATCGCGCCGGGGCCAGTTTCGTCTTTTTTCGCGACGGTGTCGAAAAGGGCTGAAATTTGACAGGTCGATCGAAAACAAAAATCGCGCCGGGGCCAGTTTCGTCTTTTTTCGCGACGGTGTCGAAAAGGGCTGAAATTTGACAGGTCGATCGAAAACAAAAATCGCGCCGGGGCCAGTTTCGTCTTTTTTCGCGACGGTGTCGAAAAGGGCTGAAATTTGACAGGTCGATCGGAAGCAAAAATCGCGCCGGGGTCAATTTCGTCATTTTTTGCGACAGTGTCGAATTGTGCTGAAATTTAACAGGTCGATCGGAATCAAAAATCGCGCCAGGGGCAATTTCGTCATTTTTCGCGACGGGCTCGAAATGGGCAAAAATTTGACAGGTCGATCAGAAACAAAAATCGCGCCGGGGGCAATTTCATCGTTTTTCGCGATGGTGTCGAAATGGGCTTAAATTTGACAGGTCTATCGGAAACAAAAATCGCGCTGGGGGCAAATTCGTCATTTTTCGCGACGGTGTCGAAATGGGCTCAAATTTGACTGGTCGATCGGAAACAAAAATCGTGCCGGGGCGAGTTTCGTTATTTTTCGCGACGGTGTCGAAATGGGCAGAAATTTGACAGGTCGATCTGAAACAAAAATCGCGCCGGGGCCAATTTCGTCGTTTTTCATGACGGTGTCGAAATGGGCTGACATTTGACAGGTCGATCGGAAACAAAAATCGCGCAGGGGTCAATTACGTCATTTTTCGCGACAGTGTCGAATTGTGCTGAAATTTGACAGGTCGATCGGAATCAAAAATCGCGCCAGGGGCAATTTCGT
>NW_019239651.1:0-1820 GCF_002742605.1 Olea europaea var. sylvestris
CGTTTGAGATATCTTTATTTCACTTATATTTTTGGATTTTAGAAAACAACTTTTTTCAGATTAAAAGAATGTTAATTTCTTCTTTCCATATTATTTGTACAAAAAAAAATTACATCTTAAAATATGTCGATGCATTTTATTATTTCAATTCATGTTTATAAGCAGTATATAGTTACGTCGCTCTTTAAATACATCAATCATTCATTTCTATCTATTTATAAAATTTTCTCAAAAATGAAGCTAGGAAAGAGACTTGGACAAGCTTTTTACGCAAGATTCACTAGCATATCTTCCATTCATCTAGTATATTGCTTCAAATTCGAAGACTTTCCAAGAGAAAAACATGCACACACAGAGTATACGATATTCCTTTTCTGTTGTAAAAATGGAAAGAATTGTGCTATTTGATTTTCTAAATGAAAGCTTTATTTTTCCTTCACAGCAGTAATATGGAAAGAATGAGCAGATGAAACACATTTGCCTTTTATCCACTAGGCTTGTAAAATTTCTCCACCATTTTCCTGTACTCTGCCGAAATAAAATTATGAAAAATTCAGATAAAACTCAATCATGGCTGCAAATTTCCAGGGGAAAAATTTGTCTAATTCATTGGTTAAAAACCATACCTTCTTGATTTCCCCATAGTGATGCTGCTTGTGTGTTGAGAGGTGAACTCGTGTTCGGCTCTACATTACAGCAGCACGTGAAAACTAAGTCGTGAAAACTAAGTCGAATAGTTACAGCAGCGTGATCAAGGGCAAAAAACTAGATGAATCGCACAAAATTACCTCCAAGCAAGCTCTGAATCGATAGCAGTATTGTTCTTACATCGTAGGCAGATGACCATTTATCCTGCGAAAAATGAAAAAAATAAATGTCAGATGCTCATTTCTCATATCGATAATTTTCCAATGAGATGAGTTGGAATGAGAAAATATGAATGGACTCCAATGCATATTGTAATCTCAGAAAGTTTTATGAATCGACATTTTATCCATTGCACGATAAGGTCTAATATTGCAAGCCAAACATACAATCACGGCCCTTTCAAAAAGTTTTCTAAACATAAGAGCATTTTTGATTCTTTGAATAAGTTACGCAATGTAGCTAGAAAATTGAGAAGATTATTATTTGATAATAACCTGTAATATGTCCAAGCATATGTTTCCGTGCATATCGAAGTTGGGATGAAAGCAGCTCGTCTCGAATTTGACCTTTGGAGGCTTGAAAGGGTAATCGGGAGGAAATGAAAGTGATAACTTGTATTCCGTCCCTTCGAATACTGTGTCTTTGCTGCCAATAATTGTTCCTTTCCAGTGGAATATATTGTCTTCCTCAGGGAAAGCTGATATTCCAGTATCTCCACTCATCTAAGATTCAAGAATTCAACAGTGAATCGGTATCAGTTAACTGAAAGTGCCCTAAAAGACGGGATTAGGGTGAATTAATCGAGTCGAGAATACTAAATATGCCTTTAAAGTAACGTGGTTCTTACCATTAGGGCCATCAGTTCAGATTGCAACCTGTTTATTGAATAAAAGGAAAAGATAAAAAGTCAGGATCAAAAATGGTTTTAGCGTATGAAATTCACCAATCAGGTTATATTAAGGAAAGAAAATTTGCTGAGAAAATAATCTCTCACTAATCAGAAAATTAAAGATTTCTTTAATTACATATATCAGTGAAAAACACAGATTAAGAAAATCACTTCAAACCCTAGAATTTAATTTATAATAAAGATAATTAATAGGTTCCATGAAGACAGTCCCAGTTCGAAATTGAACAAGCAGATCATATCATTATAAACCATGTAATTAAAT
>NW_019239652.1:0-1820 GCF_002742605.1 Olea europaea var. sylvestris
TTTATATGGTCTCAATGCATTAATTGGGTTTAATGTTTCTTTTGAATGATCAGATAGATGCCAAGTGGAGTTGGGGGTGTCATTTCTTCTTTCTTTCTTTTTACATAATTTGGATAGCAGCCAATTGACCTAATAGCTTTAGGGTGTCTACAAGCAAAGGCTTTCTCTCTAATTGATATAATTTCTTATAGCTAACATTAACTACTTTTCATATGTGTGTCTATTACTAAAATTGTGGGGCTTTTCTTTATAGGGATGCTTATTTAACCAGAGAACAATTGATGGTGAGTTGGAAGCATATCTTGGAGTCAAGAAAGTTATTGGTGTCCCATGAGTTTTTTGTTATTTCTTTTATATTTCTACTTATGTTTTCTACTTTTCAAGTTTGTTGAACCACCCTAAGTAGTTCGACCTTGAAATTACTAGGATTATACTTTATTTGTATTTGTTATGGTTTTGGAGATAACTATCTATTAGGTTAACAATAATATGAAATTTTTTATGTATTTTGTAATTATTTATATTTTAATTATTGTACATTGAAGCATTCTTTTTGTAGTCATAGTTTATCTTTAATGGAGTTACATTTTCAGACAAATGTGTACCATAATAGCGACTTTGGTGCAATGTAAGAAATTGAGTATTATCATTTTTGAAATTATTGTGCAACGAATATCCATTGTCACAAAATAACATTAGCAACACTTTTATATGTTTATAATAGAGTGCATGACATACATAAAGATGGAATAAATTAGACGACAATTGTAAATCATAGAAGCGACAAACTTTTTGTGTTGCAGAATAAATTTAACTACGAGCACAACTTGAACACATAAATAAAAGAATACTTGCAACAAACATTTTTCTTGTAAAAACTTTATTGTAATCATCATAGTGACAAGCTGTTTTATCGCCCTTTTATTTTTTAGCAACATATATGCATTGCGACGACATTATGGCTACAAATATCATGCTGCTATTTCGTATTTTTTGTGTCAAATAAATAGTGTTGCAATTTTGAAATGCGATAAATTGTCAAAAGTCGTCGCAGAATACATTATGTAACTCAACATTCGCAACAAACATATTTCTCGTAAAAACTTTATTGAAATATTCATTGTGACAAACTAACTTGTCGCCTTTTTAATTTTTAGCGACATATATATATATTGCGATGACATTATTGCTACAAATATTGTGTTGCTATTTCATATTTTTTTCGTCAAACAAATATTGTTGCGATTTTGTTAATATGATGAGTGGTCTAAAGTCGTTGCAAAATGCATTCTGTGACTCTTATAGCGCGACAATACCTTGCAACAAACATATTGTCATCGCTAAATTACTCTAGCAACAAAATCGCAATTTTTGCAACAACATTTTTTTGTCACGAAATTTGTTATTTTTTTGTAGTGGATTGAGGTGTACATTGTTGAGTTCAAAACGGGTGATAGTGGAAAATCATACTACTTGTAGAAGGACAAGGTTAGAATTTGGAAGGAAATTGCGATATCGAACAAAGTCAAATTCAGCAAGCTAAGCAGGACATCCAAAGTAATATTCAAAGTGCCATGAAACGCTTATGCAAAAGTTGAGCTCTAGACTTTAAGTTGAGTGCTTAATGGAAGGCAACCCATTTTCCATCCCTTTTCACTTATTTTGATTCATTATTACATTACAAGCAGTTTTAGGGATTGCGTTAATTTAGAAACTTATATATTTAAATGGTTTGTTTTGAACATATTTTAGGTAATATTTTAAGACCTGCATTAGTAACTTAGACATGTTTACTTATTGGGTTCATTTTTACTTAAGCT
>NW_019239653.1:0-15285 GCF_002742605.1 Olea europaea var. sylvestris
TTAGTTAAGAAATTCATCCTAATTTGTTATAAAAAAAAGTTTGCATCGTAAAAAGAAATTGCATGAATGGCCATAAATTACCCTTTGTGCATATTTGGGAGCCTCAATTTTTGCATATAGGATCCATGCGTGCGCTCCTGCTCGTGCATGGTTGTGGTGATTTTCATCAGGATATGAGTTTGTCCTTCTTAGTGCAATTTCAATTTTTTGTCTTCTATTCTCGTCCAATTGACCCTCCACATTCTTTAGTCATAAAAGTGTGATCCAAATCAACTATTAAATATTTGCAATTTAGTTCTTGAACTTTGAAAATCCTTATTTTTTATCGATTTTTGTTCATTTCTTCCAACTTCACTTTCAATCATTGAGTGGTATGTAACAAACAAAATATACAAGAGATCAAGCCATAATTCATAAAAAATAGTCCTAAGTGTCTATATTTAAATGCCTAGATAAGTGCATAAAAAAGACACTTATCAATAGTAAAGTATTATCCATTTTCTTACGCTGTCACCTTCCGTATGAAAGACTTAAAAATATTTTCCCAATAGAACATTGTTCTAATGCTAAATGATTACGATATCAACAAGTCATTTGCCACATCATTAATTAAGCCCTTGTTCAACACTCTTTAAAATTTTAATACATTTTTCTCTCCCTTCTTTTCAACCACAAATTCTTCAATAAAATAATCTCTACGTAAATCAAAAAATGTTTCTTCTTTTTTTTAACCATACATTCCCCCAAAAAATATTATTCCATAATACATTTTACCAAAATTTCTCTTTAAAAACAAAATGATAGAGATCATATATGAGATAATATCACACACACACACACACACACACTATTTTCGATTTTGAATGACCCTCCATTTGAGAGTTGCTTCCATTAAATAGATGAAATTTGGCAAATTACAAGGCTGTAAATCAGTCGTTACATCTTTATTGCATAATCCTTGCTATCTATGTACACTAATTACATGGTTATACTAATCACACGAGATTGTAATGTTAGTAGGATATGATCACACAATACAATCCTGTGTGATTAGTATAACCATGTAATTAGTGTACATAGATAGCAATAATTATCACAGTTATTATCGACCAACTGGCCTACAGATATAAGATTAGTGGAAAGTGCAAGGGATATGAAAATATCTCTAACGAAAGGATTAATATCTCCAACAACATGAATAGGTAAATGATTGCCATTGGCAATCTTAATAAATGAGGATCCTTTATATGTCCGAATATTACTAAGAGTATCTGAAGAACTAGTCATATGATTGGATGCACCGGAATCAACAAGCCATGATAATGATGGTGGGGAACTATTACCTTGAAGTCCTAAAGCTGAACAAGCTGAAATAATCATCTGTTGGACCATCTCAGGAGTAAGAAGGAGTGAATTACCACCAATGGAAGAGGAAGGACCAACTGTCCTGATAAGCATTAGTTTGATGATTCTGAGGACGAGTAGGACATTCTTTGATAGTATGCTCTAGCTTCTTACAGTAGTTGCAATACTTCTTTGCACAGTGGGCAACAATATGTGCATAATCTTTGCAGCTAAAGCATTGAACTTTCTGCATATAGAGACACTTGCCTTTCTCATGAGCCACATAAGCAAATGCATTAGTTTTAGTTTGTCTTGCTATTAAGTAGCCAGTGTAGCAAGACGATGTTCTTCTCGAAGTAACTCTCCAAAGCACACATCCAAAGAGGGGGATGGGTTACGATTCATCAGATTAGATCGAGCAGCCTCGAATTCAGGTCGCAACTTCATCAAAAATTGATCTCTCTTGCTTTGCTCATGAACCTCTTGGATTACAGCCAGCGAACCACCTGGTATTTTTGCATAGATTATGTCAGCATATTCCGCCACAAATTCTAAAATTCAAAAAAATATTCCTGAATTGAGCGATCGCCTTGAGCATAACTAGCGATGTCAGATTCCAATTGAAATCATCGAGCTGTATCATCTTGATGATAGACCTTTTTCAAATATTCCCACATACTCTTGGCATTCTTATATGGCCTAAGATTCAGGATAATTAGAGGGTCAATAGACCCTAAAATCCAAGTAATAACTCGAGCATCTTTAATCTTCCATTTTGCCAGTTCTATAGGGGGGGCTGAATCAGTTCCATCTATATGACCCCATAATTCCTTTCCAGTAACAAAAATTCAAAATTGGAATTTCCAGGGAAAATAATTCTTGCCCGTAATTTTTACACCAAAAAATTCTGAATTATTTGTAGACATTGTAAAAGAAACTAGAAATAGCTTACAAGCCCAATTAAGTCAATAGCTACTCCAATAAAGAAAGCCCAACCACAAAAAAAATCACCACACAGTAAAGGAAGCTCAATAAAAGAGGCCCAACACAAATACTATAAACCCAGGGCCTATACTCATGATTGACCGCACAGTGACCTCACAAATGGATCGATGCTGATTCTTGCAGCAGACAATTAGAGGATTGCCGAGAAGCTCGATTTTCCCAACACAATTCTCCAACAACCAAAAACTACGGAGGGGACCCACACTCAAAGAGAAGATCGACAATCACAAAGGTCGTCGGAACCCGAAAATTGACAGTCATCGGAAAAGGTAAATTGCCTGCACCAAACTCCCGAAGCCGAAAAAAAAAAAGTAATTATGTTACAGGCTCTGATACCATATCACACACACTGGTTTTTTGGCAAATTACAAGGCTATAAATCAGCTGTTACATCTTTCTTGCATAATCCTTGCTATCTACATATGGAATTATTGCTATCTATATACACTAATTACACAGTTATACTAATCACATGGGATTTTATCATGTGATTGTATCCTACTACTAATAGATAACACTTTATCAAGCTCATTGAATTGTTATAAATTTTCAAATTTTAGTGAGCAATAAAAAATAACATGGCAAGTACCATGTATATTGGAGTATAGAAAACGTAAAGTGTTTGTTTGGATTTCATTATGAGTGGCTAAATTGTAGTGCTTGTTTGTGTTTAATTATAATCTCCTTATGCTTTAAAGTCAAAGCCAACACATGAATTTTAACAACACATTCACAATACTATCCACATATTAATATCTTCAAAATGCTCTCTAAATATAAGATATTTTCCATTTTAAGAGAATTTTTAAAATAAGTTTCAAGAGACTTTATTTTAATTTTTTAAAATAGGCGGATGTTTCTTTCAATTTTTCTATTCTTACTTTATAATGATTGTACTTAATAAGTTACAGATTTCAATTCTCTATTTTTCAGATTGTTCAAAACAAAATTGAATTGATTGTCTATTAACATATAAAAAATTATGTTAAATGAAAATTAGGAGAAATCAATAACTATTGAGAATTTCAAAATAAAGAAATAGTTAGAGAATATCATTGGAGTGTATAAAAACTTTTACTCTTTAAATTTAAGCATCTGTTTGACATTCGTTAAAATGAGATTTTTTTTAGGAAAATGATTTTTGGAATAATGATTGTCAAACATGGACTATATATGTTCTCTACATATGAATGAGATGTTATTTATAAGTAAAATATTTTGAACATGCTATTATTCACACTTTCATGGGATCCATTACTCTGTTCACTATATTAAATTAAAACATGCTGATAATGCGATAGAAGTAAGTGGAATAATTGTAAGTGAACTAATCTCCCGTCCACAGTGGTTAGAATAAAAACTTCCGCTATAAAAACTTAAGCAGTGAGAAGTTCTTATTTTGTCCACTATTGACAATAGATCATGCCTATAATCGTAACTCCTAAACAAATAACTTTTTATTATTTACGTACAAATGTAATCCAAACAAGTAGTGATTATCTCTTTTTTTAAGGGGAATTTTCATAAATGTCACTAAATTTGAAAATTTCATTTGCACTAAATTTGATTAAAAAAAAATGTCACTTTTTGGGTGTAAAAGGTCCATATTACCCTTAATGACACCTTTTTAGGAGTATTTAATGCTTGATTTAAAAGTCATTAATGTTGTGATGTGATGATTTGTTTTGTATATTATAAATATTAGAGATATGATTATTATATTGGATAGTATGAATTTTGGTAAAACAAAAATGAATTTGAAAAAAATTTTTATTGGAAAATATAAATTTTTGTTAAAAAAAAAAAAAAAAAAAAAAAAAACACATAACTTCTTACCATTCACAAACCCTAACTTCTTATCCATCTTCTTCATTGCATCATTAAGAAGACATTATTATTAGATTTATCATCCATTTTTCAAAGGTTAGCTATTAGAAATTATTTATATTTTCATCTTATAACTTACTATTTTAAATATTAAATAGAACATAGTCATGTTTATTTGAAATTTTTGAAACTTTTATTCATTGATTTGTTTGATTCTTAATATATATTTGAAGGAAAAGAAATATCAACATCCTTTAGAAAATTTTAAGGATTCCATAATTAATTAGTTATTAAGTTATTCCTTATTTATTTTTGGAAAAATGTTGTGATGTTACTGTTGAGAATTGATTATCACCATTAATGTTTTGAATAATTTCTTCCAATGTACCAAATACATGTTTTCAAGCTCCCCGACAATCTCGACAGTTTAACTATCGAATTCGACATTTTGAAACCACCATATTAGACATCTTAACTATCGAACTCGACATTTAGAAACTGTTAGAATAAATAATTTAACTGTTGGGATTCAACCATTCATTTCACCTTTTATTGTTGAATGGATTTAAATATTCAAAAGTGTTACTTTAATGCTATTAAATGTCGATATATTGATTGTACAGAGTTCTTACCATTGCAATATCTAGAAATCATTTGAGATTTATCGTGTCGCACGGGAAAAAGTTTGTTTATGTGGATAACGAATGAAAGTGAAGAATGGACAAAACCACTTTGGTTTTAGTTCCGATAAGTATTACCCTATGCGCTCGTTATGGTAGAGTTGACCATAATCGAACCACGTGTTCCAACCCTAACACAACTCATGTAAATAAGCTTGATATCTAAAAGTAGTTGAAGTTGTATTCTGAATGTTCCCTTGATGGCGTTGTACATTCTGAAATTATATTATCATTATAATTTTATTACTATTTGCAGATATTAGTCGTGTTTAAGTTCACAAGCAAAATAATTACATAGATAAAAATTGCATGCCATCCGACAGAATGATTCTATCATTCTCGAAAGATGGTTGCAAAGTAGAAAATTTCACTAGAAAAAAATGTATAAGGGACATATTGTTCCAGAACACATTGTCAACTTACATTATTATTAGCATTTTATTATCATTTACAGACATTATATAACATTCTGGCAATTAAACTATCGGTCCCGACATAAGGTTTCTATCATTCTCGACAGTTGGTTGCGAGCATAAAATGTGACTATAAATAAATAAGGAATAAGTTGTTGCAGAACATTTGGTAAAGACGTTACTATATTTATCCCTAACAAAATTATAATACGTAACTCAACAATTTTTCTCATCCCAATTGAACAATCCAACAAGAATGAGAAACGATAAATGATAAAATGTGTAACCACATGTGGATGTAACCACCAAATCATGTTTATAACCACATTCTTGGAGGGGAGCAAAATGAGATCATTTAGTACACAAATCAATTCTAATTTAGTATTAACAAATTTCGTCACACTATTTCTTTACTATCTTTCTCCTCTCCTTGGTGTATGGAGCCCTAGTAGATGCTGCAAGAAATCGAAAGTGTGTCGATCATTTCCGTTTGCCGCATCCGTCGCCCTACAAGTTGAGGGAACTTTCTCGTTGTCCGGGCATGACACTTCAAGCTCTATGGCTCCTTCATCTATTTGAAAACAACATTTGCAACACTAATCGATATGAGTTCATTATTTCTAGTTTGTAAATTACGGAATAAGATAAGAGCATTTAAAAATTTGAATTCCTTACCTCTTGGTTACCACTAGGGAATGGACCCTTATGATTAACCGAGTAAGGGTTAATGCCTCCTCCATCTAATTGAAAACAATAATTACAATACTAATGGACATGAATTCAATATTTATAATTTGCACACTACGAAATTAGGTAAGTGTATTTAAAATGTTGAATTCCTCAGATGTTAATACTAAACACACGTATAAGAAATAAAAAAATATATAATGTTCGAGAAATACTGTATTTAATTGTTGAGAATGACAGTTCATATCGAAAGATGACTCATTTGTCGAGAATAACTGAATCAAACTGTCGGAGACGATAGTTTATCGCAACAGATGGGTCACATAACTGATATTTAAAGATGTTTTCGTATGAAGAGAATTAATAATTGTACAAACTTTTATTGTGACAAATTAAACAGTTCGCTTAGAAGATTATCCATGCCTAACCTAGAAAAATATAATAAATAAGGTAAATTAGAATGACAAGTATAATACAATAATCAGCTTCTACAAACCAAACAAATTCAGAGAAATATGAAATAAAAAATTGACAAAACGTGAAATAATTATTTTAAAAAAATCATATATAACACCCAGAAAATTTAGAAAAAATTAAAATGCCCAAAAAAATAAACCCCCCCCCCACCCCCCTCAAAATGGAGAAATCAAAATTACATGTAAATGAACTCTCCAAACAAAGTCGAACAAAAAATAGAGAATAATCTAACTCACGATCTAGATATAGGGAACTCAAAATTGATGATGCAATCTAAAAGCAAGAAAAAAAGGAACAATAGTAAAAAATTTGAAACAAAACCTTCAATCGATCGAAAAAAATGCATATATTCGAAACCTTACCTAAAATATTCTTCTTCCTTCTATATTGACGTAATAAACGAGATCCCAACATAAGAATTTGCACTCCATATAATTTTCTAAGAATCAAGAGAAGAACCATAAAAAAGAATAAAAGAGAAAGGAGAAAGGAGAAATTTTGTAAAGAAACATATTAGAGAGAGAAAAATGAATGAGTTAAGAGTTAAAGTTTTTGCTATATATATATATATTGTAAGGACTTTGAAGTACAATTATGAGGTGATTGATTGTCACATTTTTTTCACTCTTTGTACAACTTTTTATGTTGTCAATTCAAGGATGTATAAGGTATTTAAATTTTTAAGAGGGGAAAAAATGTCCAAAATTGATAATTTTGCAAAGATTTTAAAAAAAAAGTGTCATTTTTGTAAATGCAAAATCAAAAATTAACTATTTTGGTAATTTTCTCTTCTTTTTTTTATTGATCTACACTTAACTAATCTACAAAGAACAATTTTACACAAATAGGTTAAAAAATAGGTTTAAAAATAGGGTGCATACGTGTCAACACATGATTAAATTGTTTGAAAAATAAAAATAACAAACACACAATCATCTGCTATCAAGTTAGGCTCTGTATGATAGGCACTAAATTCCATGGAAAATGAATTCCATTTTCCAACCTTTTTGGTATTTGATTAGAGATGGCAATTTGAACCGTCAAAATCGAAAACCACGGTTAATCGAACCGAGCGGGGCAAAAAAAAATTGAATCGATGGTGCAATGGGACGGATATGGTATTAGATTTTAATAAACCGGTTCGGGGAGGTGCGGATATGATATTTATGCCATCGCTCCGAGCTAAACTGATTACCTGTTAAATTTATTGTTTTTCATCTAAATAGTAATCCAATGCAAAACATGTATTAAAAAAATATCTAATTTTGCAAATTCCACATAGGCCTTTTTTCTTCCTTTGCAGTCACACATGATGGTTATCAACTCACTCGCTCTAATCGAACTCAATCAACAGTTTCAATTTCAAAAAACTTATTCACTTACAGTAAATTTAATCATTTGATTAGTTTTAAGCATCTGGATTGACTTGAAATTAAGTATACATAGTCTTTGCCTTTCTTGATTTGGTCATTAGTAACCTAGACATCGCTATTGGTATTATAAATCGTCGCCTTCTTACAGAGGTACCCTCTATCGATCCTTTGTACAATTTTAATTTTGTAAGTGATCAACAACGCAAATCGTTTGAAGTGCTTTAATATATTTCACTCGACTATCAGTTGATAGCCATCATATGTGACTTTTTTTATAAATTGTTTTTTCAATTTGACGACTGAACTTATGAAAAATAATTTATTTTTATGGTTATTAACCGCCTCGAATTGAGGCGAACCAAGATACGAATCGAACAAAATCGAACCGAAACCAACTTACGTGGTTATGGTGCGGTTATGGTATGACAAAAAAATTAGTGGTTCGTTGATGGTTTTGGCCGAACCATTGCCAATCCTATGTTTGATTGCATTTCTTCTCCATGAAATTCATTTTTCATGTTTTGATCACACGTGCAGTTTCCTTATTTTGGTGGAAAATCGGTGAGAATTGGTTTTCCACCTTTTTTTCTTTTTTTTTTTTTTTTGGGGCATTGGGAACAAATTCTAGAAACAATTGTAAAAGATAATATCCCTTAGATTGAAATTTTTTATGTAAAACAAAGCTATACAAACACCAAAATATAGATGATTTTTAATTTTTTATCATCTTTTTCTTTTTGGCAATGAAAGTAAATTCTAAGAACAATTATAGAAGTTGATATCCCTTAAATTGACAATTTTCTTGAAAAATAAAGCCAAATGAACGCCAAAAGACACTCTTATTTTAACATTTTTCGATTGAAAAATTATACCAATCAAACACTATTAATTGACAATTCTTACTAAAACAAATTTTAGGCAATTCAATTCCCTTCAATTCATTTTCTTTCTATCGAAATTAAATCTTTACAATCAAACGGAACTTAGTCTATATTTTTCTCCTACCATTAAGCTTGGACAAACATCATTACCCATATACAAATTGCTGTTCGTGTGCCTTGTAAACAAGCGATACAGTAAAGTGAGAAGTGTCGGATCGATGCAGAAAAATCCGACATTAATTTCCTCCTCGTCATAATCCGATACCCAACCGTGTGCTCTATTAATGCACCACCCTCTTCTTCTTCACCACAAATACTCAACTTTACATCCTTTTTTCACGCAGAAACGCATAGTATTCTGTGTGTGAAACCATGAACTCCACAGACATCTTTCTCTATTTACTATTATCTTTTTCTTTTCTCGTGTTAGTTCTCCATCTCCTCCGCACCACCAACCGCCGGAAACTCCATCTGCCACCGGGAAACCTTGGCCTCCCTTTTCTCGGCGAGACCCTTCAGCTTATCTCTGCCTACAAGACAGAAAACCCAGAGCCCTTCATTGACGATAGGGTCTCCAAATATGGCACCGTTTTCACAACACATGTATTCGGAGAACCAACTGTTTTCTCCGCAGACCCGGATATCAACCGGTTCATTTTGCAGAACGAGGGCCGGCTTTTTGAGTCGAGTTACCCTGGTTCAATATCCAACTTACTAGGAAGGCATTCATTGCTTCTGATGAGAGGGAATTTGCATAAAAGAATGCATTCGCTCACTATGAGCTTTGCGAATTCTTCAATTATTAGAGACCATTTGTTAGTGGATATAGACCGGCTTGTCCGGTTGAACATGGAGGGCTGGACCGGTCGGGTGCTACTCATGGAGGAGGCGAAGAAGGTAAACCTTTTATTCATCCGGCGCATTTTAGAACTGGAATATAATAATGAAAGCGCAGTTTAGCATGTAATCATCAAGTTCCATGGACAGAAGTGCGTGCGTTATGATTCATGTATGGAGAATAAAAAATTAAACTTGATGAGTCAGATTTCCACAGTGGGTGGGTTCACAAACTTTTCCGGTTCAAGTTATAGAGCCCCTTTTTCTTAAATAAATTTTTTAACATTTCTGGACATAAGATCAGTTCTTGTTAACGTGCAATTTCAAATGGATTATTCTCTTTGCCTTTCAGCGCACTATGTTTTGTTTTCTCATCATTGTCAGGTTTTTGTTTAGAAGCTTCTAATTCTTTTTCCTCAAAAAAAATGGTTGGGCACAGTTGTATTTGATTTTTTATTATATTATTATATGTGTATGGACAGATCACTTTTCAGCTGACAGTGAAGCAACTGATGAGTTTCGATCCCTGCGAATGGACTGAGAATCTGATGAAAGAATATATGCTGGTCATTGAAGGATTTTTCACTGTTCCTTTACCAATATTTTCAACCACGTATCGGAGAGCCATCCAAGTAAATCTTTTTCACCCTCCTTAATCAATTATTTGGAAAAATATAAATATATTAAAGTTTTGCAATATTTGAAGGCTAGAGGAAAGGTGGCGGAGGCGTTGGGATTGGTGGTGAGGGCGAGGAGGAGGGAGAGAAAAAATGACATGTTAGCGGCGTTGCTAGACGAAGAAGGAGGATTGTCCGACGAGGAAATAGTTGATTTTATGGTGGCTTTGTTGGTGGCGGGTTATGAGACAACTTCTACAATAATGACACTCGCCGTTAAATTCCTCACCGAGACACCCCCTGCCTTGGCTCAACTGAAGGTCAGTTACCATTTTTTTCAATTATTTTTCTCTCAAAAATAGAAATAGAAATAGAAATAGGAGGATGTGCTGTTCTTTCTGGTGGACCCAAAATCTCCCCACCATCCCAGCACTCAATGGGCATACATATCTCCTTATCTAAATTCTCATCCAAACAAATTCTAGAGGATCACAAGCCTATGGTATAATTAGGTGTCAAAACTGTCAATAATTCGATATCAAAAATCTTTGTAACTAAAATATTTGGCTACTCTACCTCCCGAACTGCGCTATTAATATTCCACTTGGGTTACTTGTTTTAGCCCTTTACTTTAGTCAAAGACGTGTAATAAAAGAACTCAACTATGAATGAATGAGATATAAATTTTGCGAAAAATTAATACTTTTGAAGAATGTGTAATTAAACGTAAAGAAGTTTTATGAATTTTTGTACAAAATTATTTTTGAAGAATGTGTGGTTAAACGTAAAGAAATTTTATGAATTCTTGTACAAAATTATTTTTTTAAAACAAAAATTTGCAAAATATATATATATATATATATATATTTTTTAAATTATCTACTCAACATGGGCTAAGTCTACACTGGGAGGTAATGTCAATTTAGATCACAATATGATATAGAGTAGCACTATTAGCGTTAAAATATAAATGTAGGTAGCACTAATGTGACATTAAATGAAATGTAAATACTTAATTCTAGTTTTTGTTGGGTCTATCATTTAGCGTTATTAATATTAATGTTAATAATATTAATGATGTTAAATAACATTATTATTTAATGAGTGTAATTGTGTCTAAGTGGCCATGTAAAAATAACGAAATGACTTCCAAGTCCCAGTTATGGATGGAATTTTCAAAAGTGCATTCCTAAAGTCAAAGTAAGCGGACGGGCTAACTCGATGCCTTCAAGGCTACAAGTGGACAAAATGATGCCCCTACCAATCTGCACGCCTATACCTCGCTTTGCCATTCATGCAAATGTGAGCAAGAGATGTATAAGGATGACACCTCAGTTTACCGTTTATATACACACAGATTTCGATGCATTTTTAACAACACTTTTTTAATTAATGGTACACATAGGGAGTATAAATCAATGTGTGTGCAAATAGCTTAATCCGTTATGTTTTGTTGTGGTGTGTTACCTTCTTGTTTTGTTGTCAACTCATAGCTAATTTTATAGATTAAATAGAGCAAATTTAACAAAGTTTCATCTACGGTTGCTTACTGTCAAATGATTGCCATCTATAGATTTTATAGGATTAACTTAATAATGCATAACTCATTTTAATCCCTTTATAAGTAAAAGCTATAAACACTTTCCAAACAAACTTTTAGTTGAGAATCATGCGACATCTGCTCTTTCATGTTATCTCTGCATGAAACTCTAGAACCAAATGCTAAAATAAATTGAAAATTATAGAAACGTTAATTATTTTAAATAATTAAAAGTGTGTTTTTAGCATTTTTATGATGTGATGTAGTACTGATAAATTGACATGTCATGGAACAATTGCATGGAAGATTCATCCTGTTATAATTGTCAATTATGTAATTTTCATCAATTTGAGGGGAGCGAATTAAACATGGGCTCGATTTTAATTTTATTCATTTTTCTGTTTCTTTTTTTTTCCTAACTATACATTTTTTAATAAAATAGTATTACATGTAAATTTAAAACTTTTTTTTTCCCTTTTTTAACTAGACATATTTCCAAAAATTACTATTTCAAAATATATTTTTCATTGAACTTCATGAAAATGGAGCTCAAACAAGGTCTAAATTGCAGTAAAATTGAAGTTCAATAGCATTTTAAATGTTTGACATATTTATAATTACTTTTAGTTTAGGATCAAACTTTATTTTTATTCATATATTTCTTCAGATTTCACGTACTTTTTCCTACGTACTATCTATAAATTTCATAACCTCTTATAAAAAAAGGCTTTGCCAAACAAGCTTAGCACTTGTTTGACGGAGATTAAAATCAAATTTTTAGTAAATTTTAAAAAATGTTGATAAGATGTATGATTAAAAAATTGTGAATTGCATAAAATATATAGTTAAAATTAATTCTTCACATTGGCTGAATTTTAATTCTTACAAACATGGACTTTGATTCGAAGAAATATCTAGGAAAGAGTGATGTACAAATTTCAAGGCTTTAAAATCTGACGTTGGACAACGGTGTTCTAAACGTGTCATCACAGCATGCCCATTTGATGCCTACCCCATCAACTGTACCTAATTATAGCTTTTAGGTACTGTTGAAACATAAAAAGGCTAGTATATAAAAAAAAAAGGTTGAACCCCAATCTTGAAGACTCCACCGCCCCGTCCCTAGAGTATCGTGAGAGAGGTAAATCACGGAATGTGCTCCAACAGGTCAGGGAACAAAAGTATGCCTGTACACTAGTGCCCACAAAGAGTCCAATTTCATATCTCAGGAATCGAACCTTCACATTGTAACTGCCAGCAAAATTAAGACTATCTTACTTTTGTCCTTTGCACCACTGGATTATGTCCCGGGAGGCAAAAAGAAAGGCAGATATACATATGCTAGTGTGCAAACTGCAATGTTGTTTAACTCGAGTTCTATGTGTATCTTGTTTTGGTATATTATTATTTGGTGATCATAATGAGATTAAAAAAAGAGTAGATCATATAAAATGGAGAATTATAAAATGTGTAAAAAGAATGAGAGGCTGGATGTCTTAAATTTACCATGGAATTCACCTTATGAGTAACATTACTTCAAGGCAAGACCTTAATGCTTCTACTTGAGGATATCCTAAAATGTTATAGTCAAGAACTAGGTAGCTTTGATGCTCTAAAAAAGTAGTGTTGAATGGAAATAGCATGAGAACATATGAAAAGTTTCTTGAATATTTTTTGTCTGATAAATTATTAAGCCATCGTTTTAGTTAGTTGTGATATCAGAGCATAGTCTAACTCTTAGAGTCTTGACCTCGTCTCTGGACAGGATGAGCATGATGAGATCCTTGCGAAGAAAGGTGAAGTAGAGACTCTTCAATGGGACGATTACAAATCTATGAATTTCACCCAATGTGTAAGTGAATATACATTATGAGTTGTTGATCCTTCATGATGATCTCTTGATTGAGTAACTAATGTATTTTCAGGTAGTGAATGAAACTCTGCGTGTAGCTAACATAATTAGTGGAGTATTTCGAAGAGCGATGAGGGATGTCAGTATCAAAGGTGAAAATTGAAGTTTCTTCTATTAAATGCCGAGTGGTTTGTGTGTCCATCCATGTTATTTCTAGATTTCTAATTTGATAAGAGCGTTATTAATGTGGTTAGATTTGGCAACAGACAGTTCAGTACATTAATAAGCTGGTCTTGTTTTATTCAGGTTATACAATTCCAAAGGGATGGAAAGTTTTTGCTTCTCTTCGAGCTGTACACATGGATCACGACCACTTCAAAGATGCTCGCACTTTTAATCCATGGAGGTGGCAGGTACCTGAAATTTCATCCTTTTGATGCATTTTCCACATGTTTCAAATATTTGAAAAAGTAATTATGTGAGTACTTAACAGGCCAATTCAGGAAGTAACAGCTGCAACACAGTAAATGTATTCACACCGTTTGGTGGAGGGCCAAGGCGTTGTCCTGGCGCCGAGCTTGCTCGGGTCGAGCTTTCAGTGTTCCTTCACCACTTGGTCACTCAATTCAGGTATGTTACACTCCTGACTCAGCTTTAAATCGTGTAAGTTTTGAATGGCTAATACCAATTTTTGGTGAATATGATCTCCAGTTGGGTACCGGCAGAACAAGACAAGCTAGTTTTCTTTCCAACGACACGGACTCAAAAACGTTATCCAATAATAGTTCAGCGTCGAAGTGAGTTCAAATGCTCATCAACTTTGTAAAGAATGAAAGATGAATTTGGATATGCAAAAGAATGAATTGCTGCCAATGAAGATAATGTAGGAAGCAAATTTTAGTTGACGCCAAATTGTATGTAGTGAATCCCAATAAAAACATGCTATTTATAGTTTAGCATATTATATATTTACACACATAAATGAATCTTTTTCAAGCGCATTTCTTGGCTAGAAATTTATCTACATTTATAAACCTTGAAGGGATTTGATTTATATTTAAATGAACATACATAAAATTTATGATATGTATCCTCTTTTATATTTTGCAGTGCTTCATAAGTTATTAAATCGTTCTAGACATAGAAAACGTGTGTTTAAGCAACAAATCATTGAGTCAACGATCGAGATTGGTTTTGCTTTTTCTAATTAATGGCGCACATAAATGGCGCCGGCTAGTGGGCTCAATAATGTCGATGGGGCAAAAGAATGCCAAACGCGTCTGTCAGTTAGGCTAGAATAAAGAATATCTGTCTACCATATATTATTTTAAGCTACATTTAAAAATTTAAATTGTTAAAAAAGTATATCCATTTATCTTATGTCTTTCAACAATCACCTACTTTTACACTTTAAGAAATCATGTTGCTACGAGCTACTTCTTTGGGCTAAGTCAAGATGAACCGCTTTGCTCGCAAACTATCAGGCTTGGTTCGGTCCACCATTAGAGCTGGCTTGCGCCACTAACTTCCTTTTTAGGGATAAAGCAAGCTGGTTTGTTAGAAAATTGCATTTCTCTCACCAATTACGAGTCGATAAGCTCATCAAGCAAGCTAGCTCATCTGGTTCATAAACCAATTCATACAAGCCAACAAGCGGATTGCAGGTGATTTTTGCTAGTTGGCTCGTTTGTGGGATGAGCCACTCATCCCACTTAACATTCTCACGTCTCTCGTACCCACTTAGCACCTTTA
>NW_019239653.1:18558-26213 GCF_002742605.1 Olea europaea var. sylvestris
CAGGTGCATAGTAGGTGGGTCAAGGGCTCAATGAAATAAAAGATTTCAAATGAAATGATTTCGAGTTGACTTTGATGAATATTAGAATATGATGCATCTTTAGCATAATGTTTAAAATGAATGACATAGTGTCATATATCATTATTACTCATACTCATGACATACATGATTTTGCTAACTAAATATTAGCTTATGTAGTTCTTACATTGTAGGCCAGCATAGACTTCTAGAGGTGAAGGCTAGTTGTGGAGCACTTACGGGATTCTAGAGTTCAATATACATGGATGATCACCTGTAGGATTATCTTGTGGACTGTTGGTTTGGTTTTATAATCTGTTGTATTATATTTGGAGAATCATGTACTGCACATATGACTTTTGAAATAGCATGGTAGATACTTTTGGAATCCCTGAAATAAATATGTTAGAATTTGATTATATAGTATTTGGTCATAACATACCATATGTGTATCATAGGTGACCAGACGAAAATATACAAGGACCTTATTTTGAAGATGCTTATTTTATTTTATCTTAAAAAATGTATGAAATCCCGTGTCAAGGTTAAGTCATTAATATCATTTTTATACAGGGTAATCTATGGTTATCTATATATTTGGACTATGACAAGAGGGTTCTCACTAAAATTCTCATATGTAAAATTACCAAATTTCATTAGTATAACACTTTTATTTAGTTAAAATCCATAGAAGTTGATCATAAAGTGTTAAATTGGCCAATATCTCCAAACACAAAAACTTCCAAAAAGAAATACTCCAGATCTTTCTATCGTCCAAACCCTCTAAAAATAAAAATAAAAAATTAGCCACATCCTAGGATCAATAAGCCATTCTAGAACCAACTTCAATGATGTAAGCCTCTCAAGTAATTTCCAAACGTAAGACACCATAAGTGATTCCATGGAGGCAAAAATCCATAGTTGTTTGCTATACATGAGGCCACAAAATTCTTAGCCAAACCAAGTAACATGACTAGAATTCCTTAACATGATAAATCGAACATTCCTCCAACATTTTCCTCACCAAGGCAAATCAACATATGGCTGAGATCCAAATGCTGGAAGGAGAAATCGGTGCATTGAAGGCTCTAGAGGAGAACAACATATGTACACGAGGAAGGTATAGAGTTGATAGTGCTGGAATGTGGAAGTGGAATGATCCAGAAATTTAAAAATTTCTTTAATTCAACAAACAAGATCGTCTAAATATTCGCATGTATGTTATATCAAGAATAAATTATTCGAATTTTTATTTAAATTCGATAGTCAATTCTTCACAAACTTCCAGTTTTGTAATTCTAAGAAATCGATGCTTCAAACCTTTAAGTCTTCTATCGTGTTCTCCAAAGTCAAAACTACACCGATATGTGGGCACCATCTTTTAATTAAATCAAAAAACTAATTCTTGATCTAGAAAATTGATAAAAGCATGAAAGATAATTTTTTCTCTTTTTCTCTTTCCATATTTGAACACTATAGAATTATGTATGATGATTGTTGTACAATTCTATAAGATGTCTAGATTCTATCTAATCTCTATTTATAGAGATAGAATGGTTTAAATCCTTGTATAATAATAATTTTATATTCAAATAAGAGTTCTAACTAAAATCCTGGTAATGTTTTAAATTGTAGTTCTATAATTTCAATTACAATAGACCCCGTTTGTTTCTCATTAATGTAAGAATGAGAATGAAAAATATAGCCATTATAGACCCCACATAAGATATAGAAATTCAAATATGGTGGTTTGATATGATGGATAACGGTCATATTTTTCATTTTAATGGTCAAATAATGGGAAACAAACAAGCGCTATAATTAAGTTTAAAACTTTCATAATAATTACAACTAAGTATAAAACTTTATTGTAATTACAATTAAATCCAAAATTATCATAATTACCGTAATTAAGTTTCAATACTTTATGGAGTTACCATAAGGACTTGATCAGACATATAGAATCCAAACTCCAATAATTAGATAATATCTAGTCGATTTTAGACCACCTAATTTAAATATTAGTCTTTGCTTTTTTCCATTAAAGGCTAAAGACTAAACTCTTGGAATATATAAAATCGCAGAAACTAATAAATCTATAATACTTTTCTCTGACTTGTCGTATATGTATTTTATCCCCATCCGAGATTCGATAATTAGGTATGAGCATAAATGACTATTTTGCCTTTCTAATTATTCTCGTTAAGTTAAGTACAATTTTCTTCAACGGCCTTGTAAACTAATTACAAATGTCGAAAGTTTAGCGTTAATAAACATTGAACTCAAATTTTAACCGTTCGATAGAAAATATTTAATTGTCACTCTACCCATTTTTCAAGGTGACAGTTCCCAACATGAATTCATGTTCTCTATTTCACTCATTCTCAAGATCCCAACTTATCGTGATATTTAACCAATCAAATTGATTTCACCCGCTGATGAATCAAAGAACCATTAAAATCACAAAAATATATACATAATATTGTCAAGAAATTTAGATGAAATATGCAAGGGTCAAGTGGAATTTAATTCTCCACACGACCATGCTATAGAATTAAATTTGATACGCAATCCGTTCAATATACACTTCAAGTGTACTAATGTCACATTTAACTATTTTTGTGATACGGACAAATCATAAACCTGAATAGTGAATCGATCAATACTACAACTTTCTAGTACAAGGCGGCACTTTTATATATTGGTTGTAAACAAATTATTTATGATCAAAATATAAGTTGTGTCACACTGTACTTTTCAACGTAAGTTCCCAACTTATATTATCACAAGTAATCATAGGCACTTTAATTCAATATAAATAAATGAAATAAATAAATAAAATCATAATTTGTTTATTACAAATTATTATTCTATCATAGAAAAATATACTAAATGAGCATATGACCCAATAAATCTTCCACTCGCCCTAGAGTATATGATGTGAACTAGGAAAAGGTTACCAAACCCACGATTAAGATTAAAATCAACCCAAAGAAGCCAAAGCAAGGTTTTGGATTAAATTCAATAAATTTGGAACTAAGTAACGCAAATCGTCGACGATGTGCAGACCTCTTGATTACGCAAAAAATAGGTGAATCTCACTCGATTAATTTGAACACCACAAGATTTAAATCTTGATAAGTTCGTAGATTGTCCAATTGAATAACACAGGAAGAAAGCAATAAAAGTCTCTCAATACTAATAATGTCAAAAGTTCCAATAAATGAATAATAATGAGTATTTATACTAAAACCCTAAGATATAGTTAAAAAAAACGAGCATAATCTCCAAAATATGCTAAAACTATGGAGAGAATAAAATTCTATCAAAAAAGGAAAATTCACGAAATTTGGAAAAATCCTCCCCGAAATAGACCCATGCAGTCGCATGGTTCAATTCCATGTGGCCGCATGGAACAACCAAGTTCAGCCGATTAATGCCCTGCCCCTATTTGTGTGACCGCAGGAGGTGGAGAACTATGCAGTCGCATGGTTATTCACTTCGGCTCCATTTTTGTCCACTTTTAACACATTGATCTAAGCTTCTTCGGCCTTCAACCCCAACATGAAACTTTTTCTATTTTGAATTCCGAACATAGTTTCATCAACGATTACCTTGACAAGCAATCACATCGCCTCTTTCACTCGCTTCACCCTCGATCGCGTCATCGATCCACCGTCAACTATCAATGGATCTTTCTCCGGGCTTGATGTTAGACTTTTCTTCAACGGTTGCGTGTCCTAGATCACATCATCCTCTCCCTCTTGATTTGTCCTTGAATCTGAACATGCATCAAAGAGAGAAAGATCTGACACATTAAAAGTTGCTAAAATGCTATACTCGCTTGGAAGATCTAATTTGTATGCCTTGTCATTGATCTTCTCAAGCACTTGAAACGGTCCATCTCTCCGTGGTTGCAACTTTGAATTTCTCTATTCTGAGAACTGCTCTTTCCTGAAGTGTACCCAAACCCAATCTCCTGGTTCAAAGGTAACAATCTTCCTATCCTTATTTGCTTGCTCGGTATAATGCTTGCTCTTCTTCTCAATTTGCTCCCGTACCTTTTCATGGAGTGACTTCACCAACTTGGCCTTCCTCTTCCCATCAAAGCTATCTTGTTCATTCACAGGCAAAGGTATTAAATCCATAGGTGTTATTGGATTAGAACCATAAACAATCTTAAATGAAGAAAACGACGTAGTGGAGTGTGTGGCCCTATTATATGCAAACTCTATGAAAGGTAAACATTCTTCCCGATTTTTCAAGTTCTTATTAACCACAGTGCGCAATAGTTGTATCATGGTCCTATTCACTACTTCGATTTGGCCATCGGTTTGTGGGTGACAAGTTGTAGAAAATAGTAATTTTTTGTCTAACTTATTCCACAAGATCCTCCAAAAGTGACTAAAAAATTTAACATCCCTATCTGACACAATACTCTTAGGTACTCCATGCAAGCGCACAATTTCTTTAAAGAACAAGTCTGCAATGTTATAGGCATCATCGATTTTGTGACATAGAATGAAATGTGTCATTTTACTAAACTTATCCACCACTACAAAAATCGAATCCCGTCCCTTTTTAGCCCTAGCCAAACCTAACATAAAATCCATGGAAATGTCTACCCAAGGTTCACTAGGCATTGGCAAAGGTGTGTAAAGTCTATGAGGTAAGACCCTAAATTTAGCCTTTTTACAAGTTATGTATCGACTGCAAATTCATTCCACATCAACCTTCATTTTAGGCTAATAAAAATGTTCAGTTAATATTTCTAAGGTCTTTGCTATCCCCAAAGTGACTCATCAGTCCCCCACTATGTGCTTCTCTAACTAGCAAGAACACATAATTTGTTTTTCCTAAACAAGTACCTCTCATGCTTAAAGAACTTATCTACAGCCCCCTTATGACATGTTCATTATAAATGTTGAAAAAATCAAGATCATTATCATACATGCCTTTAATGTACTCAAAGCTAAGTAATTTCATACTTAAAGTAGTTAGAAACACATACATTCGCAACAATGCATCTGTTACAACATTTTCCTTACCTTGTCTGTGACAGATGACATATGGAAAAGTTTCTATAAATTCCATCCAGCGTGCATGTCGTTTGTTCAACTTACCTTGACCTCACAAATGCTTCAACGATTCATGGTCCCTGTGAATTACAAACTCCTTTGGCCATAGGTAATGTTGCCATGTCTCCAAGGTTCAAACAAGTGAATAGAGCTCTTTATCATATGTAGGATAGTTGAGAACTGTACCACTTAGCTTTTCACTAAATAGGCTATCGGTCTCTTATCCTACATTAAGACTGCTCCAATACCTATTCCTGATGCATCACACTCAATCTCGAAAGTTTTGTTATAGTTAGGAAGTACTAAAATTGAGGCTTTACACAAACAATCTTAGATAGAGTTGAATGCATGTTCTTGTTCTACCCTCCATTGCAACCCCACATTTTTCTTGACAATTTTAGTTAGTGGCGTGGTAATCCTGCTAAAGTCCCTAACAAAATGCCTGTAAAAACTAGCCAATCCATGAAAACTTCTAACTTTAGTTATATTTTTAGATATTGGCCAATCATTGATAGCCTTTATTTTCTGTTCATCTACCTCTACACCATTAGTACTAACCACAAAGCCTAGAAATACAATCATATTCATGCAAAATGTACACTTTTTAAAATTGGCGTAAAGTTGTTCTTTCCTCAAAACCACAAGCACACACCTTAAATGTTCTACATGCTCATCAAGATTTTTGTTATAGATTAAAATGTCATCAAAATAAATTACGACAAATTTTCCAATGAAAGCATGCAAAACATGGTTCATTAATCGTATAAAAGTGCTTGGTGCATTTGTGAGCCCAAACGGCATGACTAACCATTCATACAACCCGTATTTCGTTTTAAAAGCAATTTTTCATTCATCACCCTCTCTCATACGAATTTGATGATACCAACTCTTAAGATCAATTTTGCTAAATATGCATGCACCATGTAGCTCATCTAACATGTCATCTAGCCTAGGGGTGAACGTGGTTCGGTTTGGACGGTTTGTGTTATATTTTCAACTCAAACCATTTTATTTTTCTAACCAAACCATAATTTGTGGTTTGGTTCGATTTTAATCCGCGATTTACCTTTCGATATTATAGTAAAGTATTTAACATAAGTTAAATATAAGTTTAAACGAGAACTAATAGTATTAAATGTTAAATTATATTCATATTTTCAAAGTTGGTTGTAAAAAGATGTTAAAAGAACAAATACATCTTTCTTCATTTTCATTTACCCATTCTTGTTTGACATTCGTATTGTCATATAGCGGTTGGTAAATGCAGAGTTATATTCTGTTATTATAATTTGGTTAAAACTCCATTCGTCTTGCTAGTGGGATATTAAATAAGGATTAAACGGGATATGTTTAGATGTACAGAGATTGATAGAGCTTCGGCTTATTGGAAATTGACGAATTTTTGTGATTTGTCTCGCATTCTAGAGAGAAGCGAGAGCGTTTTGGGCTAGAGCGAGAAAGCGTGGTTTAGACTTTGGTTTTGGTTTAGGGTTCAGGGTTTGGGGTTTGGGGTTTGGCGTTTATGGTTTAGGGTTTAGGAATTTTAAAATCACAAACAAGTTCATTAATCATCTAGACATACAAACAATCATTTTCCAATCTAAACCACAACTCACAAATGTATAATGAGTTCAAAAAAACAAAAAAAAAAAAGAATAATGAAAAAATGGCTTGAATAAGAATATAAGACTTACAGAAAAAGAAGAGAGAAAGAGGTGATTCAGGTAGAGATTAATAGACTAACAGACAAAGGTGATTGGTGATTCGTTTGGCAGTGGCAGACAATCGTCAAATGTTAGGGAAATGAGAGTTTATGTTAGGGCTTCTGAAACTTTAGACGTGATTTGCTAACGTAGTTTTGTTGAATATGATTTGGATTGTTGAAAATATATGTTTTTTTTTCATTTCATATGATTTTGGAATAATTTTAATTTAGTTTAGATATCAGATGAGGACATGTATTGTGAACCTGTTAAATCATAGGTCAATAATGATGAAACTAATTTATTTTCTATGATTATTTCAATAGGTTGGTTGTAATTTGTATTGCTAAATTAGTATTTTTTTTTTAAAAAAAAGTGAAAACTGTAAATTTTTTACGTTAATAAAATTAATATTTTAATTAAAAATTTTAATATGGTGTGGTTCGATTTTGTGCTATTTTTGAAAATTAAAACCTAAACCAAACAATTTTGAAACGGTTTGGTTCAGTTTGAGGGAAAAGAAACCACGGTTCCATGTGGACCCGAACCAATATTTCAATTCAACGGTTTCGATTCGATTTTCGATTTTGCGATTTTTTTGGGCATCCCTAATTTAGCCTAGGAATTGGATGACAATACTTTACCGTGATGTTGTTGATGACTCTGCAATTCACTCACATTCTCCAAGTTCCATCTTTCTTTGGCACCAACAGCACAGGTATGAGACATGGGCTCATACATTTCCTCACATAACCCTTGTTCATCAATTCCTCCACTTGCCTCTGAAGCTCCTTTGTCTCCTCTGGATTATTTCGATAAGCCAGTCGGTTCGAAATTGACAGCTTCAGGTATGAAA
>NW_019239653.1:26925-31252 GCF_002742605.1 Olea europaea var. sylvestris
GATGTCCCTATTTCTGGATGGCTGTGACTCCCCCTTTGGTATGGCCTTTGCTAGGACCCTCTTCCTTGCTTCTTGGTAACTCAGCTCTCCCTATTGCAACAGTCTCATCTCCTCTGTTATTTTCCCACTTCGATTTCTAAGAAGGATTAGAACCTGAAAATCCAGATTGGTACCTTGCTGTCCCTTTGCGCTTCAATTGCCTCTCTACCTTCATGGCCACATGTAGCATATCTTCAATTTCCATATAGTGCTATAATTCCACTACATTTGCGATGTCCTTGTTCAACCCACTCAAAAATCGAGCTTTAGTGGCTTCCATATCCTCCCCTACATTTGCCCTAATCATTAGCATTTCCATCTCCTTATGGTAATTTTCCACACTTCTAGAGCCTTGATATAAATTTTGCAATATTTTATTAAGCTCTCAATAGTAGTGATTAGGTACAAATCTCTACGCACTATAGTTTTCAATTCTTCCCATGTATTGATAGGGTGTTTCCCACTTCTCTGCCTCGTAGTCACCCCCTGATCCCACCAAGTAATTGCATAATCTGTAAACTCAAGGATTGCAATTTTCACCTTTTTTCCTCCCGAGTAATTGTGACAATTGAAGATCAACTCAATTTTCTTTTCTCACTCCAAATATGCCTTCGGATCACTCCTCCTTTTAAATGAAGGAATGGTAATTTTAATGTTCCCCAAGATTCTATCCACCTCATCTCCATCAAGATTCCTACCTCTCCTTTCTTGCCTAACTCCTCTATTTCTACCCCTTCCAATCTCCGCATCCACAATTGCATCTTTATCTATCCCACTATCAACCTCAAATTCACTGGGTTCCTCCATCCAGGGTTCCCATCTACCTTGTCTCCATGCATTAGGACATCCCCTTCGTGCATTAGCAGGCATTGGATTTAGCCTTTCCCACCGCACGTCTTGCCTATCCAATCGATCCCTCACATCCCCAAATATTCTTTCAATCATTCGCATCGAGTCCTTCAACATAGTAATCCGGTCATTAATCCTACCTGAATTTGATCATTCCTTGTCTGACATCCTAAATCTAAATTTATTTATTCATTTATTCATTTTTTATTTTTTTCCGCCTCACAAATTTAGCTTGAAATTCACTCAATATGGCTTTTCCCTTGATTTTTCTCACCACTTTGCCTTTTATCACTCGTTGCCTTCTCCAAGTGCCCCAGAAGAACAATTTGGAACTCGATCAAAATTTTAATCACGTGGAATCCAAATCGGTGTGAGTGAGATTATAAGTCCAAGGAATTTAGAATAGCTTGGTTAACAATCCGGACTAGACAAAACAAAGAAACTAACTCAATAACACAAAATAGAAGAATAAAGTGGTTGGAGAATTAAACTAGACACAATTAATAAAACGGGCTAATGAGTCGGTAAATTCCCAAGATCAATAACAATAATAGCAATTTTTTTTAATTCGGATTTTTTATACCGTACGGATGAACAGTATCATATGATGAACAGTAAATTTTTTACTCTTGGGATAGAAAAATCAACAATGACGCTAACGCAACAAACAGAAGTTGATTTGGATGCAAATTGAATCCAAAAATAACTTTTGAAATTTTTTTGGATCAACGACTCAAAACTAATAACTGACTCAAAGAATACCAAGAACAAAAACAAAAGAAAAGAAAAGGTAACTGAATCAACAAGAATTTAAAGGGATATAACTTTGGATTGGAGTCTAAACTCTGATACCAACTGATGTGAACCCGCGTAGGCAAATGCTACCAAACCCACGATCAAGATTGAAATCGATCCAAGAAAGCCAAAGTAATGTTTTGAATTAAATTCAATAAATTTGAAAACCAAGCAACCCGAATCGTCGATGATGTACGAACGTCTTGATTATGTAAAAATAGATGAATCTCAACCGATTGATTTGAACGCTACAAGATTTAAATCTCGATAAGTTCGTAGATTATCCAATTGAAAAACGCAGGAAGAAAGCAATAAAAGCCTCTCAATAATAATAATGTCAAAAGTTTCAATACAATGAATAATAATGAGCATTTATATAAAAACCCTAAGATATGGTAAAAAAAACGTGCATAATCTCCAAAATATGCTAAAATTATGGAGAGAATAAAATTCGATCAAAAAAGGAAAATTCGTGAAATTTGAAAAAATCCTCCCCAAAATAGACTCATGCGGTCACATGGTTCAATCTCATGCGGCCGCATGGAACAACTAAGTTCAGCTAGTTGATGCCCTACCCCTATCTGTGCAACCGCAGGAGGTGGAGAACTATGTGGTTGCATGGTTCTTCACTTTGTCTCCGTTTTTATCCACGCTTCTTCGACCTTCGACCCCAACATGAAACTTACTCTATTTTGAATCTCAAACATGGTTTCATCAATGGTTTCCTTGACGAGCAATCCCATCACCTCTTTCACTCACTTCGCCCTCGATCACGTCATCGATCCACCGTCGACTATCAATGGATCTTTTCTCGGGCTTGATGTTGAATTTGACTTCAACGCTTGCGTGTCCTGGATCAAATCAGTATATGTGTCATGTCTTCTAACCTCATATCTTGTAGGTATCCCTAAAAATTCTTAGCCAATAGGCCCTTAGTAAATAAGTTAAAAGCTCATCCAATAGCAATTTTATTGACAACCACATTTTCTCTACCGACTCTCATAAGAGATGATATTTTCATTCAATGTATTTACCCCTCTGATAATTTATGGTTCCTAAACATTTGCTACAATCCCACCTTTATTCCAATATAGTGTAAAGACATGTGTAGATGTAGGCACCACCTCGATGTTCGTTAGGATTTTTCGATCAGACAACCAATTTAGTAGCTTCCCAAACTACAAAATTCTTAGTATTAATGGTAAAATCAACAGTGCATGATTGCTTAAGACTTCTCTGAATAATGGCCCCACCATCAAATGTAAACAATGATACTGAATTATATCTGTGATAGTCTTCATCACTCTAAAAGTCCAAATCCGTTTAACCTATCGAAATAAGATCTGGAGAGAAATATATAATTCCTTGATCCCCGAAGTTATTAAAAGATATACTTTATTGCCATTTAATGTTTTGATCCTAAGGTTAAATAGATTTCAACTTACCATACCAAAGTATGACAAATGTCAAGTCTATTGCACAGATAGTATTTATGAGACTGCCTAATGCCAAGGCATAAGGTATCCTACTCATGTACTCAATCTCTTTAGAATTCTTCGTGAACTGATTCTTAAAGTGTTGGATTCAATGCCTGAGGACAAAAACTATCATCTTGTTCTTTCGATGTCTCAAGATTTGAAACCTAGAATATAGTTAGCTTCATTAAGTCATTTATATGAAACTGTTGGGTCAACCATGATTTCGGAGACAATAACACACCCACATTATTTCTAATGAATAGAAAAAATATAATCTACATAAGCACTAGAAAAAAATATAATTTTGTCTCATATATTCTTATGGACACGGGGTTCATCAAAGTCCTAATTAGAATAATGTCTTAATCCTTTGTCAAATTCCTATTCCAAGATCTCGATGTCTACTTTGATTCATAAATAGATCACTGCATCCACGTCATCTATAACCTCTTTATATGAAGTCAAATCATCAACTTTATATGACTTTGTCTAAGTGACGATTAATCTAGGACTGTGACATCATTTAGAACGTAATATTATTATCAATGCTTGCATTACCATTAGGTGATGCCATTATCTCCTCATTACCTTCAACGTTCTAGTTATCCATTGGGTTAGATGACAACTCATTTCTCCCACTCAGATCATGTTATCCAGGTATATTTGTGTTTGTCTCAGGTTGTGTTCTAGGAATTAATGGGGTAGAATTGCTCCCACTTATTTCTTCCAACATGACATTTTATTGGACTGACAATCATTAATATACTTATTTTCAAGGAAGGTTGTATTTGTGCTAACAAAAACTTTTCTATCTGGAGGGCTATAAAAAATTATCCCTTAGTATCTTTAGGATATCCCACAAACAAGCACATCTTTGATCTATACTCTAATTTTTTTTTTGTCTTCTCTTTTAGCATATGAACTAGACTCCCAAATTTTGGATGTGATGCAAACAGGACTTGAATCTATTCCAAAATATCAAGAGAATCTTGAGAACAAACTTAGAAGGAACTAAGTTAAGAGTTGTTTTCAGTATATATCCCAAAATGAGATAAGTTGAGTTGTGAAACTCTTCATTGACCTAACCATATCTACTAATAATGTCGTGTTTCTCCATTTTGAAATGTCATTTTGTTGAAGTATACTAGGTGTATTCAATTAAGAAA
>NW_019239653.1:32149-111699 GCF_002742605.1 Olea europaea var. sylvestris
CAATGAAAAGTGGCTTTCGATTTCATGATAACTATGGGCTTATTCATTTCTGGCGAAATGCTAGTCTAATTCGATTGGAATCGAGCCAATGAAAAGTGCTATTCAATTTCATGATAACTTCTGATTTGATCATTTTCGGAGATTTACTAGTCTAATTTGATTGGAATCGAGCCAATGAATAGTGGTTTTTCATTTTATGGTAACTTCGGATTTGATCATTTTCGGAAATTGCTACTATAATTCGATTGGAATCGAGCCAATGAAAAGTGGTTTTTGATTTCATGATAACTTCGGATTAGATCGTTTTCGAAAACTTACTAGTCTAATTTGATCGGAATTGAGCCTTTGAAAAGTGGTTTTCGATATCATGATAACTTCGGGTTTGTTCGTTTTTTGCGAAATGATAGTCTAATTTGATTGGAATCGGCCAATGAAAAGTAGTCCTAGATTTCATGATAATTTCGGGTTTGTTCGTTTTTTGCGATTTGGTAGTCTAATTCGATTGGAATCGAGCCAACGAAAAGTGGTTTTTGATTTCATCAGAACTTCGGGTTTGTATGTTTTTGGCAATTTGCTTGTCTAATTCGATTGGAATCGGACCAATGAAAAGTAGTTTTTTTGATTTCATGATAACTTCGGGTTTGTTCGTTTTTGGCAAATTGCTAGTCTAATTCGATTGGAATCGAAGCAATGAAAAGAGGTTTTCGATTTCGTGATAACTTCGAGTTGTTTCGTTTTTAGCGAATTTGTAGTCTAATTCGATTGGAATCAAACCAATGAAAAGTGATTTCTGATTTCACGGTAACTTCGGGTTTGTTCATTTTTGGCGAACAGCTACTCTAAATCGATTTTCAGAGAATTGCTAGTCTAATTCTATTGGAATCTAGCCAATGAAAAGTGGTTTTTGATTTCATGATAACTTCGGATTTGATCATTTTCGACGAATTGCTAGTCTAATTCGATTGGAATCGAGCCAATGAAATGTAGTTTTTGATTTCATGATAACTTCGGATTTGATCGTTTTCGGTGAATTGCTAGTCTAATTCGATTGGAATCGAGCCAATAAAAAGTAGTTTTTGATTTCATGATAACTTCGGTTTGTTCATTTTTGGCGATTTCCTAGTCTAATTCGATTGGAATCAGGCCAATGAAAAGTGGTTTTTGATTTCTTGATAACTTCGGGTTTGTACGTTTTTGGCAAATTGCTTGTCTAATTCGATTGGAATAGAGCCAATGAAAAGTAGTTTTCTTTGATTTCATGATAACTTCGGGTATCTTCATTTTTGGCGAATTGCTAGACTAATTCGATTGGAATCGAACCAATGAAAAGTGGCTTTCGATTTCATGATAACTTTGGGCTTATTCATTTCTGGCGAAATGCTAGTCTAATTCGATTGGAATCGAACCAATGAAAAGTGGCTTTCGATTTCATGATAACTTTGGGCTTATTCATTTCTGGCGAAATGCTAGTCTAATTCGATTGAAATCAAGCCAATGAAATGTGGTTTTTGATTTCATGATATCTTTAGGTTTGATCATTTTCGAAGAATTGCTTGTCTAATTCTATTGGAATCGAGCCAATGAAAAGTGGTTTTTGATTTTATGTTAACTTCGGATTTGATCGTTTACGGAAATTGCTAGTATAATTCGATTGGAATCGAGCAAATGAAAAGTGGTTTTTGATTTCATGATAACATTGGCTTTGTTCGTCTTTGGCAAATTGCTTGTCTAATTCGATTGGAATCGAGCCAATAAAAAGTGGTTTTTTATTTAATGATAACTTCGGGTTTGATCGTTTTCGAAAACTTGCTAGTCTAATTCGATCGGAATCAAGCCTATGAAAAGTGGTTTTCGATACCATGATAACTTCGGGTTTGTTCGTTTTTTGCGAAATGATAGTCTAATTCGATTGGAATCGGCCAATGAAAAGTAGTTTTAGATTTCATGATAATTTCGGGTTTGTTCTTTTTTGCGATTTGCTCGTCTAATTCGATTGGAATCGAGGCAATGAAAAGTGGTTTTTGATTTCATCATAACTTCGGGTTTGTATGTTTTTGGCAATTTGCTTGTCTAATTCGATTGGAATCGAGCCAATGAAAAATAGTTTTTTGGATTTCATTATAATTTTGGGTTTGTTCGTTTTTGGCGAATTGCTAGTCTAATTCGATTGGAATCGAACCAATGAAAAGGGGCTTTCAATTTCATGATAACTTTGGGCTTATTCATTTCTGGCGAAATGCTTGTCTAATTCGATTGGAATCGAGCTAATGAAAAGTGGTTTTCGATTTCATGATAACTTCCGATTTGATCATTTTCGGAGAATTGCTAGTCTAATTCGATTGGAATCGAGCCAATGAAAAGTGATTTTTGATTTTATGGTAACTTTGGATTTCATCGTTTTCGGATATTGCTAGTATAATTCGATTGGAATCGAGCAAATGAAAAGTGGTTTTTGATTTCATGATAACATCGGGTTTGTTCATCTTTGGCAAGTTGCTTGTCTAATTCGATTGGAATCGAGCCAATGAAAAGTGGTTTTTGATTTCATGATAACTTCGGGTTTGATCGTTTTTGAAAACTTTCTAGTCTAATTGATTGGAATCGAGCCTGTGAAAAGTGGTTTTCGATATCATGATAACTTTGGGTTTGATCGTTTTTTGAGATAATGATAGTCTAATTCGATTGGAATCAAGTCAATGAAAAGTAGTTTTTGATTTCATGATAACTTCAGGTTTCTTCATTTTTGGCGAATTGCTAGTCTAATTCGATTGGAATCGAATCAATGAAAAGTTGTTTTTGATTTCATGATAACTTCGGATTTGATCATTTTCGGCGAATTGCTAGTCTAATTCGATTGGAATCGAGCCGATGAAAAGTGGTTTTTGATTTCATGATAACTTCGGATTTTATCATTTTCGGCAAATTGCTAGTCTAATTCGATTGGAATCAAGCCAATGAAAAGTAGTTTTTGATTTCATGATAACTTCGGGTTTCTTCATTTTTGGCGAATTGCTAGTCTAATTCGATTGGAATCGAATCAATGAAATCGAGCCGATGAAAAGTGGTTTTCGATTTCATGATAACTTCGAGTTTGATCGTTGTCGAAAACTTGCTAGTCCAATTTGATTGGAATCGAGCCGATGAAAAGTGGTTTTCGATTTCATGATAACTTCAGGTTTCTTCAATTGGAATCGAGCCAATGAAAAGTAGTTTTTGTTTTCATGATAACTTCGGGTTTGTTCGTTTTTGGCGATTTGCTAGTCTAATTCGATTGGAATTGAGCCAATCAAAAGTGATTTTTGATTTTATGATAACTTCGAGTTTGATCGTTGTCGAAAACTTGCTAGTCCAATTTGATTGGAATCAAGCCTATGAAAAGTTGTTTTCGATATCATGATAACTTTGGGTTTGTTCATTTTTTGAGATAATGATAGTCTAATTCGATTGGAATCAAGTTGATTTGATTGGAATCGAGCCTATGAAAAGTGGTTTTCGATTTCATGATAACTTCGGATTTGATTGTTTTCGGCGAATTGCTAGTCTAACTAATTCGATTGGAATCGCGCCAATGAAAAGTGGTTTTCGATTTCATGATAACTTCGGATTTGATCGTTTTCGGCGAATTGCTAGTCTAATTCGATTGGAATCGAGCCAATGAAAAGTAGTTTTTGATTTCATGATAACTTCGGTTTGTTCATTTTTGGTGATTTCCTAGTCTAATTCGATTGGAATCGAGCCAATGAAAAGTGGTTTTTGATTTCTTGATAACTTCGGGTTTGTACGTTTTTGGCAAATCGCTTGTCTAATTCGATTGGAATAGAGCCAATGAAAAGTAGTTTTCTTTGATTTCATGATAACTTCGGGTATCTTCATTTTTGGCGAATTGCTAGACTAATTCGATTGGAATCGAACCAATGAAAAGTGGCTTTAGATTTCATGATAACTTTGGGCTTATTCATTTCTGGCGAAATGCTAGTCTAATTCGATTGAAATCGAGCCAATGAAATGTGGTTTTTGATTTCATGATAACTTTGGGTTTGATCATTTTCGAAGAATTGCTAGTCTAATTCTATTGGAATCGAGCCAATGAAAAGTGGTTTTTGATTTTATGTTAACTTCGAATTTGATCGTTTACGGAAATTGCTAGTATAATTCGATTGGAATCGAGCAAATGAAAAGTGGTTTTTGATTTCATGATAACATCGGGTTTGTTCGTCTTTGACAAATTGCTTGTCTAATTCGATTGGAATCGAGCCAATAAAAAGTGGTTTTTTATTTAATGATAACTTCGGGTTTGATCGTTTTCGAAAACTTGCTAGTCTAATTCGATCGGAATCAAGCCTATGAAAAGTGGTTTTATATATCATGATAACTTCGGGTTTGTTCGTTTTTTGCGAAATGATAGTCTAATTCGATTGGAATCGGCCAATGAAAAGTAGTTTTAGATTTCATGATAATTTCGGGTTTGTTCTTTGTTACGATTTGCTCGTCCAATTCGATTGGAATCGAGGCAATGAAAAGTGGTTTTTGATTTCATCATAACTTTGGGTTTGTATGTTTTTGGCAATTTGCTTGTCTAATTCGATTGGAATCGAGCCAATGAAAAATAGTTTTTTGGATTTCATTATAATTTTGGGTTTTTTCGTTTTTGGCGAATTGCTAGTCTAATTCGATTGGAATCGAACTAATGAAAAGGGGCTTTCAATTTCATGATAACTTTGGGCTTATTCATTTCTGGCGAAATGCTAGTCTAATTCGATTGGAATCGAGCCAATGAAAAGTGATTTTTGATTTTATGGTAACTTCGAATTTCATCGTTTTCGGATATTGCTAGTATAATTCGATTGGAATCGAGCAAATGAAAAGTGGTTTTTGATATCTTGATAACATCGGGTTTGTTCATCTTTGGCAAGTTGCTTGTCTAATTCGATTGGAATCGAGCCAATGAAAAGTGGTTTTTGATTTCATGATAACTTCGGGTTTGATCATTTTTGAAAACTTTCTAGTCTAATTGATTGGAATCGAGCCTATGAAAAGTGGTTTTCGATATCATGATAACTTTGGGTTTGTTCGTTTTTTGAGATAATGATAGTCTAATTCGATTGGAATCAAGTCAATGAAAAGTAGTTTTTGATTTCATGATAACTTCAGGTTTCTTCATTTTTGGCGAATTGCTAGTCTAATTCGATTGGAATCGAATCAATGAAAAGTTGTTTTTGATTTCATGATAACTTCGGATTTGATCATTTTCGACGAATTGCTAGTCTAATTCGATTGGAATCGAGCCGATGAAAAGTGGTTTTTGATTTCATGATAACTTCGGATTTTATCATTTTCGGCGAATTGCTAGTCTAATTCGATTGGAATCGAGCCAATGAAAAGTAGTTTTTATTTTCATGATAACTTCGGGTTTCTTCGTTTTTGGCGATTTGGTAGTCTAATTCGATTGGAATCGAGCCAATCAAAAGTGATTTTTGATTTCATGATAACTTCGAGTTTGATCGTTGTCGAAAGCTTGCTAGTCCAATTTGATTGGAATCGAGCCTATGAAAAGTTGTTCTCGATATCATGATAACTTTGGGTTTGTTCATTTTTTGAGATAATGATAGTCTAATTCGATTGGAATCAAGCCAATGAAAAGTAGTTTTTGATTTCATGATAACTTCGGGTTTCTTCATTTTTGGCGAATTGCTAGTCTAATTCGATTGGAATCGAATCAATGAAAAGTGGTTTTTGATTTCATGATAACTTCGGATTTGATCATTTTCGACGAATTGCTAGTCTAATTCGATTGGAATCGAATCAATGAAAAGTGGTTTTTGATTTCATGATAACTTCGGATTTGATCATTTTCGACGAATTGCTAGTCTAATTCGATTGGAATCGAATCAATGAAAAGTGGTTTTTGATTTCATGATAACTTCGGATTTGATCATTTTCGACGAATTGCTAGTCTAATTCGATTGGAATCGAATCAATGAAAAGTGGTTTTTGATTTCATGATAACTTCGGATTTGATCATTTTCGACGAATTGCTAGTCTAATTCGATTGGAATCGAATCAATGAAAAGTGGTTTTTGATTTCATGATAACTTCGGATTTGATCATTTTCGACGAATTGCTAGTCTAATTCGATTGGAATCGAATCAATGAAAAGTGGTTTTTGATTTCATGATAACTTCGGATTTGATCATTTTCGACGAATTGCTAGTCTAATTCGATTGGAATCGAATCAATGAAAAGTGGTTTTTGATTTCATGATAACTTCGGATTTGATCATTTTCGACGAATTGCTAGTCTAATTCGATTGGAATCGAGCCAATGAAAAGTAGTTTTTGTTTTCATGATAACTTCGGGTTTGTCCATTTTTAGCGATTTGCTAGTCTAGTTCGATTGGATTCGAGCCAATGAAAAGTGGTTTTTGATTTCATGATAACTTTGGGTTTGTACGTTTTTGGCAAATTGCTTGTCTAATTCGATTAGAATCGAGCCAATGAAAAGTAGTTTTTTTGATTTCATGATAACTTCGAGTTTGTTCATTTTTGGCGAATTGCTAGTCTATCTCGATTGGAATCGAACCAATGAAAAGTGGCTTTCGATTTCATGACGACTTTGGGCTTATTCATTTCTGGCGAAATGCTACTCTTATTCGATTGGAATCGAGCCAATGAAAAGTAGTTTTTGATTTCATGATAACTTCGAGTTTGTTCATTTTTGGCGAATTGCTAGTCTATCTCGATTGGAATCGAACCAATGAAAAGTGGCTTTCGATTTCATGACGACTTTGGGCTTATTCATTTCTGGCGAAATGCTACTCTTATTCGATTGGAATCGAGCCAATGAAAAGTAGTTTTTGATTTCATGATAACTTCGAGTTTGTTCATTTTTGGCGAATTGCTAGTCTATCTCGATTGGAATCGAACCAATGAAAAGTGGCTTTCGATTTCATGACGACTTTGGGCTTATTCATTTCTGGCGAAATGCTACTCTTATTCGATTGGAATCGAGCCAATGAAAAGTAGTTTTTGATTTCATGATAACTTCGAGTTTGTTCATTTTTGGCGAATTGCTAGTCTATCTCGATTGGAATCGAACCAATGAAAAGTGGTTTTCGATTTCATGATAACTTCGGGTTTGGTCGTTTTTGGCAAATTGCTTGTCTAATTCGATTAGAATCGAGCCAATGAAAAGTAGTTTTTTTGATTTCATGATAACTTCGAGTTTGTTCATTTTTGGCGAATTGCTAGTCTATCTCGATTGGAATCGAACCAATGAAAAGTGGCTTTCGATTTCATGACGACTTTGGGCTTATTCATTTCTGGCGAAATGCTACTCTTATTCGATTGGAATCGAGCCAATGAAAAGTGGTTTTTGATCTCATGATAACTTCAGGTTTGATCATTTTCGGAGAATTGCTTGTCTAATTCTATTGGAATCGAACCAATGAAAAGTGGTTTTTGATTTCATCATAACTTCGGGTTTGTATGTTTTCGGCAATTTACTTGTCTAATTCGATTGAAATCGGGCCAATGAAAAGTAGTTTTTTTGATTTCATGTTAACTTCGGGTTTGTTCGTTTTTGGCGAATTGCTAGTCTAATTCGATTGGAATCGAACCAATGAAAAGGGGCTTTCGATTTCATGATAACTTTGGGCTTATTCATTTATGGCGAAATGCTAGTCTAATTCGATTGAAATCGAGTCAATGAAAAGTGGTTTTCGATTTCATGATAACTTCCGGTTTGATCATTTTCGGAGAATTGATAGTCTAATTCGATTGGAATCGAGCCAATGAAAAGTAGTTTTTGATTTTATGGTAACTTCGGATTTAATCGTTTTCGGATATTGCTAGTATAATTCGATTGGAATCGAGCTAAAGAAAAGTGGTTTTTGACTTCAAAATAACATCGGGTTTGTTCGTCTTTGGCAAATTGCTTGTCTAATTCGTTTGGAATTGAGCCAGTGAAAAGTGGTGTTTGATTTCATGATAACTTTGGGTTTGATCGTTTTCGAAAACTTGCTAGTCTAATTCGATTGGAATCGAGCCAATGAAAAGTGGTTTTCGATATCATGATAACTTTGGGTTTGTTCGTTTTTCGAGATAATGATAGTCTAATTCGATTGGAATCAAGCCAATGAAAAGTAGTTTTTGATTTCATGATAACTTCGGGTTTCTTCATTTTTGGCGAATTGCAAGTCTAATTCGATTGGAATCGAATCAATGAAAAGTGGTTTTTGATTTCATGATAACTTCGGATTTGATCGTTTTCGACGAATTGCTAGTCTAATTCGATTTTAATCGAGCCAATGAAAAGTAGTTTTTGTTTTCATGATAACTTCGGGTTTGTTTGTTTTTGGTGATTTGCTAGTCTAATTCGATTGGAATCGAGCCAATGAAAAGTGGTTTTTGATTTCATGATAACTTTGGGTTTGATCATTTTCGAAAACTTGCTAGTCTAATTCGATTGGAATCGAGCCTATGAAAAGTGGTTTTCGATATCATGATATCTTTGGGTTTGTTCTTTTTTTGAGATAATGATAGTCTAATTCGATTGGAATCAAGCCAATGAAATGTAGTTTTTGATTTCATGAGAACTTCGGGTTTCTTCATTTTTGGCAAATTGCTAGTCTAATTCGATTGGAATCGAATCAATGAAAAGTGGTTTTTGATTTCATGATAACTTCGGATTTGATCATTTTCGGCGAATTGCTAGTCTAATTCGATTGGAATTGAGCCAATGAAAAGTAGTTTTTGTTTTCATGATAACTTCGGGTTTGTTCGTTTTTTGGCGATTTCCTAGTCTAATTCGATTGGAATCGAGCCAATGAAAAGTGGTTTTTGATTTCATGATAACTTCAGGTTTGTACGTTTTTGGCAAATTGATTGTCTAATTCGATTTGAATCGAGCCAATGAAAAGTAGTTTTTTTGATTTCATGATAACTTCGGGTTTGTTCATTTTTGGCGAATTGCTAGTCTATTTCGATTGGAATCGAACCAATGAAAAGTGGCTTTCGATTTCATGATGACTTTGGGCTTATTCATTTATGGCAAAATGCTGGTCTTATTTGATTGGAATCGAGCCAATGAAAAGTGGTTTTTGATTTCATGTTAACTTCAGGTTTGATCATTTTCGGAGAATTGCTTGTCTAATTCGATTGGAATCGAGCCAATGAAAATTAGTTTTTGATTTCATCATAACTTCGGATTTGATCGTTTTCGGCGAATTGCGAGTCTAATTCGATTGGAATCGAGCCAATGAAAAGTAGTTTTTGTTTTCATGATAACTTCGGGTTTGTTCGTTTTTGGCGATTTGCTAGTCTAATTCGATTGGAATCGAGCCAATGAAAAGTAGTTTTTGTTTTCATGATAACTTCGGGTTTGTTCGTTTTTGGCGATTTGCTAGTCTAATTCGATTGGAATCGAGCTAATGAAAAGTGGTTTTTGATTTCATGATAACTTCGAGTTTGTACGTTTTTGGCAAATTGCTTGTCCAATTCGATTTGAATCGAGCCAATGAAAAGTAGTTTTTTTTTTATTTCATGGTAACTTCGGGTTTGTTCATTTTTGGCGAATTGCTAGTCTATCTCGATTGGAATCGAACCAATGAAAAGTGGCTTTCGATTTCATGATGACTTTGGGCTTATTCATTTCTGGCGAATTGCTGGTCTTATTCGATTGGAATCGAGCCAATGAAAAGTAGTTTTTGATATCATGATAACTTCAGGTTTGATCATTTTCGGAGAATTGCTTGTCTAATTCGATTGGAATCAAACAAATGAAAAGTGGTTTTTGATTTCATCATAACTTCGGGTTTACATGTTTTTAGCAATTTGCTTGTCTAATTCGATTGAAATCGAGCCAATGAAAAGTAGTTTTTTTTATTTCATGATAACTTCGGGTTTGTTCGTTTTTGGCGAATTGCTAGTCTAATTCGATTGGAATCGACCCAATGAAAAGTGGCCTTCGATTTCATGATAACTTTGGGCTTATTCATTTCTGGCGAAATGCTAGTCTAATTCGATTGGAATCGAGCCTATGAAAAGTGGTTTTCGATATCATGATAACTTTGGGTTTGTTCATTTTTTGAGATAATGATAGTCTAATTCGATTGGAATCAAGCCAATGAAAAGTAGTTTTTGATTTCATGATAACTTCGGGTTTCTTCATTTTTGATAAATTGCTAGTCTAATTCGATTGGAATCGAATCAATGAAAAGTGGTTTTTAATTTCATGATAACTTCGTATTTGATCGTTTTCGTCGAATTGCTAGTCTAATTCGATTGGAATCCAGCCAATGAAAAGTAGTTTTTGATTTAATGATAACTTCGGATTTTATCGTTTTCGACGAATTGCTAGTCTAATTCGATTGGAATCGAGCCAATGAAAAGTGGTTTTTGATTTCATGATAACTTCGGGTTTGATCGTTTTCGAAAACTTGCTAGTCTAATTCGATTGGAATCGAGCCTATGAAAAGTGGTTTTCGATATCATGATATCTTTGGGTTTTTTCATTTTTTGAGATAATGATAGTCTATTTCGATTGGAATCGAACCAATGAAAAGTGGCTTCCGATTTCATGATGACTTTGGGCTTATTCATTTCTGGCGAAATGCTAATCTTATTCGATTAGAATCGAGCCAATGAAAAGTGGTTTTCGATTTCATGATAACTTCAGGTTTGATCATTTTCGGAGAATTGCTTGTCTAATTCGATTGGAATCGAGCCAATGAAAAGTGATTTTTGATTTTATGGTAACTTCGAATTTGATCCTTTTCAAAAATTGCTAGTCTAATTCGATTGGAATCAAGCCAATGAAAAGTGGCTTTTGATTTCATGATAACATCAAGTTTGTTCGTCTTTGGCAAATTGCTAGTCTAATCCGATTGGAATCGAGCCAATGAAAAGTGGTTTTCGACTTCATGATAACATCGACTTTGTTCGTCTTTGGCAAATTGCTTATCTAATTAGATTTTAATCGAGCCAATGAAATGTCGTTTTCGATTTTATGATAGCATTGGGTTTGATCATTTTCGACAAACTACTGGTCTAATTCGATTGGAAACGAGCCAATGAAAAGTGGTTTTTGATTTCATGATAACTTCGGGTTTGTTCGTTTTCTGCGAAATGATGGTCTAATTCGATTGGAATCGAGCCAATGAAAAGTCATTTTCGATTTCATGATAACTTTGGGTTTGATCATTTTCAACGAATTGCTAGTCTAATTCGATTGGAAACGAGCCAATGAAAAGTGGTTTTTGATTTCATGATAACTTCGGGTTTGTTCTTTTTTGCGAAATGATAGTCGAATTCGATTTGAATCGAGCCAAAGAAAGGTAGTTTTTGATTTCATGATAACTTCGGGATTCTTCATTTTTGGCGAATTGCTAGTCTAATTCGATTGGAATCGAGCCAATGAAAATTGGTTTTTGATTTCACGATAACTTCGGGTTTGTACGTTTTTGGCAAATTGCTTGTCTAATTCGATTGGAATAGAGCCAATGAAAAGTAGTTTTTTTGATTTCATGATAACTTCCGGTTTGATCATTTTCGGAGAATTGCTAGTCTAATTCGATTGGAATCGAGCCAATGAAAAGTGGTTTTTGATTTTATGGTAACTTCGGATTTGATCGTTTTAGGAAATTGCTAGTATAATTCGATTGGAATCGAGCTAATGAAAAGTGGTTTTTGATTTCATGAAAACATCGGGTTTGTTCGTCTTTGACAAATTACATGTCTAATTCGATTGGAATCGAGTCAATAAAAAGTGGTTTTTTATTTAATGATAACTTCGGGTTCGGTCGTTTTCGAAAACTTGCTAGTCTAATTCGACTGGAATCGAGCCAATGAAAAGTGGTTTTTAATTTCATGATAACTTCAGATTTGATCGTTATCAGCGAATTGCTAGTCTTATTCGATTGGAATCGAGCCAATGAAAAGTGGTTTTCGATTTCATGATAATTTCGTGTTTGTTCGTTTTTGGTGAATTGCTAGTCTAATTCGATTGGAATCGAGCCAATGAAAAGTGGTTTTTGATTTTATGGTAACTTCGATTTTGACCGTTTACGAAAGTTTCTTGTATAATTCGATTGGAATCGAGCTAATGAAAAGTGGTTTTTGATTTCATGATAACATCGGGTTTGTTCGTCTTTGGCAAATTGCTTGTCTAATTCGATTGGAATCGAGCCAGTGAAAAGTGATTTTTTATTTAATGATAACTTCGGGTTTGATTGTTTTCGAAAACTTGCTAGTCTAATTCTATTGGAATCGAGCCTATGAAAAGTGGTTTTCGATATCATGATAATTTCGTGTTTGTTCGTTTTTTGCGAAATGATAGTCTAATTCGATTGGAATCGAGCCAATGAAAAGTGGTTTTCGAGTTCATGATAATTTCGGGTTTGTTCGTTTTTGGTGAATTGCTAGTCTAATTCGATTGGAATCGAGCCAATGAAAAGTGGTTTTTGATTTCATCATACCTTCGGGTTTGTACATTTTTGGCAATTTGCTTGTCTAATTCGACTCGAATCGAGCCAATGAAAAGTAGTTTTTTTGATTTCATGATAACTTCGAGTTTGTTCATTTTTGACGAATTGCTAGTCTAATTCGATTGGAATCGTGCCAATGAAAAGTGATTTTTGATTTCATGATAACATCGGGTTTGTTCGTCTTTGGCAAATTGCTTGTCTAATTCGATTGGAATCGAGCCAATGAAAAGTGGTTTTCGAGTTCATGATAATTTCGGGTTTGTTCGTTTTTGGTGAATTGCTAGTCTAATTCGATTGGAATCGAGCCAATGAAAAGTGGTTTTTGATTTCATCATAACTTCGGGTTTGTACATTTTTGGCAATTTGCTTGTCTAATTGGATTGGAATCGAGCCAATGAAAAGTAGTTTTTTTAATTTCACGATAACTTCGGGTTTGTTCATTTTTTGGCGAATTGTTAGTCTAATTCGATTGGAATCGAACCAATGAAAATTGGCTTTCAATTTCATGATAACTTTGGGCTTATTCATTTCTAGCGAAATGCTAGTCTAATTCGATTGGAATCGAGCCAATGAAAAGTGGTTTTCGATTTCATGATAACTTTCGATTTGATCATTTTCAAAAATTGCAAGTCTAATTCGATTGGAAACGAGCTTATGAAAAGTGGTTTCGATATCATGATAACTTCGGGTCTGTTCTTTTTTGCAAAATGATAGTCTAATTCGATTGGAATCGAGCCAATGAAAAGTGGTTTTTGATTTCATGATAACTTGGGGTTTGTACGTTTTTGGCAAATTGCTTGTCTAATTCGATTGGAATAGAGCCAATGAAAAGTACTTTTTTTGATTTCATGATAACTTCAGTTTTCTTCGTTTTTGATGAATTGCTATTCTAATTCGATTGGAATCGAACCAATGAAAAGTGGCTTTCGATTTCATGGTAACTTTGGGCTTATTCATTTCTGGCGAAATGCTAGTCTAATTCGTTTGGAATCGAGCCAATGAAAAGTGGTTTTTGATTTCATGATGACTTTAGGTTTGAACATTCTCGGAGAATTGCTAGTCTAATTCTATTGGAATCGAGCCAATGAAAAGCGGTTTTTGATTTTATGGTAACTTCGGATTTGATCGTTTAAGGAAATTGCTAGTATAATTCGATTGGAATCGAGCTAACGACAAGTGGTTTTTGATTTCATGAAAACATCGGGTTTGTTCGTCTTTGACAAATTGCATGTCTAATTCGATTTGAATCAAGCCAATAAAAAGTGGTTTTTTATTTAATGATAATTCGGGTTCGGTCGTTTTCGAAAACTTGCTAGTCTAATTCGATTGGAATCGAGCCAATGAAAAGTGGTTTTTAATTTTATGATAACTTCGGATTTGATCGTTATCAGCGAATTGCTAGTCTTATTCGATTGGAATCGAGCTAATGAAAAGTAGTTTTTGATATCATGATAACTTTGGTTTGTTCATTTTTGGCGATTTGCTGGCCTAATTCGATTGGAATCGAGCCAATGAAAAGTGATTTTTGATTTCATGATAACTTCGGGTTTGTACGTTTTTGGCAAATTGCTTGTCTAATTCGATTGGAATAGAGCCAATGAAAATTAGTTTTTTTGATTTCATGATAACTTCGGGTTTCTTCGTTTTTGGCGAATTGCTAGTCTTATTCGATTGGAATCGAACCAATGAAAAGTGGCTTTCGATTTCAAGATAACTTTGGGCTTATTCATTTCTGGCGAAATGCTAGTCTAATTCGATTGGAATCGAGCCAATGAAAAGTGGTTTTTGATTTCATGATAACTTCGGCCTATGAAAAGTGGTTTTCGATTTCATGATAACTTCCGGTTTGATCATTTTCGAAGAATTGCTAGTCTAATTTGATTGAAATTGAGCCAATGAAAAGTGGTTTTCGATTTCATGATAACTTCCGGTTTGATCATTTTCGAAGAATTGCTAGTCTAATTTGATTGAAATTGAGCCAATGAAAAGTGGTTTTCGATTTCATGATAACTTCCGGTTTGATCATTTTCGAAGAATTGCTAGTCTAATTTGATTGAAATTGAGCCAATGAAAAGTGGTTTTCGATTTCATGATAACTTCCGGTTTGATCATTTTCGGAGAATTGCTAGTCTAATTTGATTGGAATCGAGCCAATGAAAAGTGGTTTTTGATTTTATGGTAACTTCGGATACGATCGTTTTCGGATATAGCTAGTATAATTCGATTGGAATCGAGCTAATGAAAAGTGGTTTTTGATTTCAAGATAACATCGGGTTTTTTCGTCTTTGGCAAATTGCTTGTCTAATTCGATTGGAATCGAGCTAATGAAAAGTGCTTTTTGATTTCATGATAACTTCGGGTTTGATTGTTTTCGAAAACTTGCTAGTCTAATTCAATTGGAATCGAGCCTATGAAAAGTGGTTTTCGATTTCATGATAACTTCCGGTTTGATCATTTTCGGAGAATTGCTAGTCTAATTTGATTGGAATCGAGCCAATGAAAAGTGGTTTTTGATTTTATGGTAACTTCGGATTTGATCGTTTTCGAAAATTGCTAGTATAATTCGATTGGAATCAAGCTAATGAAAAGTGGTTTTTGATTTCATGATAACATCGGGTTTGTTCGTCTTTGGCAAACTGCTTGTCTGATTCAATTGGAATCGAGCCAATGAAAAGTTGTTTTTGATTTCATGATAACTTCGGGTTTGATCGTTTTCGAAAACTTGCTAGTCTAATTCGATTGGAATCGAGCCTATGAAAAGTTGTTTTCGATATCATGATAACTTTGCGTTTCTTCATTTTTTGCGAAATGATAGTCTAATTCGATTGGAATCTAGCCAATGAAAAGTAGTTTTTGATTTCATGATAACTTTGGGTTTCTTCATTTTTGGCGAACTGCTAGTCTAATTCGATTGGAATCGAATCAATGAAAGTGGTTTTTGATTACATGATAACTTTCGGTTTGATCATTTTCGGAGAATTGCTAGTCTAATTTGATTGGAATCAAGCCAATGAAAAGTGGTTTTTGATTTTATGGTAACTTCGGATTTGATCGTTTTCAGAAATTGCTAGTATAATTCGATTGGAATCGAGCAAATGAAAAGTGGTTTTTGATTTCATGATAACATCGGGTTTGTTCGTCTTTGGCAAATTGCTTGTCTGATTCAATTGGAATCGAGCCAATGAAAAGTTTTTTTGATTTCATGATAACTTCGGGTTTGATCGTTTTCGAAAACTTGCTAGTCTAATTCGATTGGAATCGAGCCTATGAAAAGTGGTTTTCGATTTCATGATAACTTCCGGTTTGATCATTTTCGGAGAATTGCTAGTCTAATTTGATTGGAATCGAGCCAATGAAAAGTGGTTTTTGATTTTATGGTAACTTCGGATTTGATCGTTTTCGAAAATTGCTAGTATAATTCGATTGGAATCGAGCTAATGAAAACTGGTTTTTGATTTCATGATAACATCGGGTTTGTTCGTCTTTGGCAAACTGCTTGTCTGATTTGATTGGAATCGAGTCAATGAAAAGTCGTTTTTGATTTCATGATAACTTCAGGTTTGATCGTTTTCGAAAACTTGCTAGTCTAATTCGATTGGAATCGAGCCTAAGAAAAGTTGTTTTCGATATCATGATAACTTTGCGTTTCTTTGTTTTTTGCGAAATGATAGTCTAATTTGATTGGAATCAAGCCAATGAAAAGTAGTTTTTGATTTCATGATAACTTCGGGTTTCTTCATTTTTGGTGAATTGCTAGTCTAATTCGATTGGAAGCGAATCAATGAAAGTGGTTTTTGATTTCTTGATAACTTCGGATTTGATCGTTTTCGACGAATTGCTATTCTAATTCGATTGGATTCGAGGCAATGAAAAGTAGTTTTTTTGATTTCATGATAACTTCGGATTTGTTTGTTTTTGGCGAATTGCTAGTCTAATTCGATTGGAATCGAACCAATGAAAAGTGGCTTTCGATTTCCTGATAACTTTGGGCTTATTCATTTCTGGCGAAATGCTAGTCTAATTCGTTTGGAATCGAGCCAATGAAAAGTGGTTATTGATTTCATGATAACTTTAGGTTTGATCATTTTCGGAGAATTGCTAGTCTAATTCTATTGGAATCGAGCCAATGAAAAGTGGTTTTTGATTTTATGGTAACTTCGGTTTTGATCGTTTACGAAAATTTCTAGTATAATTCGATAATCGAGGTAATGAAAAGTGGTTTTTGATTTCATGATAACATCGGGTTTGTTCGTCTTTGGCAAATTGCTTGTCTAATTCGATTGGAATCGAGCCAATGAAAAGTGATTTTTTATTTAATGATAACTTCGGGTTTGATTGTTTTCGAAAACTTGCTAGTCTAATTCTATTGGAATCGAGCCTATGAAAAGTGGTTTTCGATATCATGATAATTTCGGGTTTGTTCATTTTTTGTGAAATGATAGTCTAATTCGATTGGAATCGAGCCAACGAAAAGTGGTTTTAGATTTCATGATAATTTCGGGTTTGTTCGTTTTTGGTGATTTGCTAGTCTAATTCGATTGGAATCGAGCCAATGAAAAGTGGTTTTTCATTTCATCATAACTTCGGGTTTTGTATGTTTTTGGCAATTTGCTTGTCTAATTCGATTGGAATCGAGCCAATGAAAAGTAGTTTTTTGATTTCGTGGTAACTTCGGGTTTGTTCATTTTTGGCGAATTGTTAGTCTAATTCGATTGGAATCGAACCAATGAAAAGTGGCTTTCGATTTCATGATAAATTTGGGCTTATTCGTTTCTGGCGAAATGCTTGTCGAATTCGATTGGAATCGAGCCAATGAAAAGTGGTTTTCGATTTCATGATAACTTCCGGTTTGATCATTTTCGGAGAATTGCAAGTCTAATTCGATTGGAAACGAGCCTATGAAAAGTGGTTTCGATATCATGATAACTTCTGGTTTGTTCGTTTTTTGCAAAATGATAGTCTAATTCGATTGGAATCGAGCCAATGAAAAGTGGTTTTTGATTTCATGATAACTTCGGGTTTGTACGTTTTTGGCAAATTGCTTGTCTAATTCGATTGGAATAGAGCCAATGAAAAGTAGTTGTTTTGATTTCATGATAACTTCGATTTTCTACGTTTTTGGCAAATTGCTAGTCTAATTCGATTGGAATCGAACCAATGAAAAGTGGCTCTCGATTTCATGATAACTTTGGGCTTATTCATTTCAGGCGAAATACTAGTCTAATTCGTTTGGAATCGAGCCAATGAAAAGTGATTTTTTATTTCATGATAACTTTGGGCTTAAACATTTTCGGAGAATTGCTAGTCTAATTCTATTGGAATCGAGCCAATGAAAAGTGGTTTTTGATTTTATGGTAACTTCGGAATTGATCGTTTACGGAAATTGCTAGTATAATTCGATTGGAATCGAGCTAATGAAAAGTGGTTTTTGATTTCATGAAAACATCGGGTCTGTTCGTCTTTGGCAAATTGCATGTCTAATTCGATTGGAATCGAGCCAATAAAAAGTGGTTTTTTATTTAATGATAAATTCGGGTTTGATCGTTTTCGAAAACTTGCTAGTCTAATTCGATTGGAATCGAGCCAATGAAAAGTGGTTTTAGATTTCATGATAACTTCGGATTTGATCATTATCGGCGAATTGCTAGTCTAATTCGATTGGAATCGAGCCAATGAAAAGTAGTTTTTGATTTCATGATAACTTTGGTTTGTTCGTTTTTGGCGATTTGCTGGTCTAATTCGATTGGAATCGAGCCAATGAAAAGTGGTTTTTGATTTCATGATAACTTCGGGTTTGTACGTTTTTGGCAAATTGCTTGTCTAATTCGATTGGAATCGAGCTAATGAAAAGTGGTTTTTGATTTCATGATAACATCGGGTTTGTTCGTCTTTGGCAAACTGCTTGTCTGATTCGATTGGAATCGAGCCAATGAAAAGTCATTTTTGATTTCATTATAACTTCGGGTTTGATCGTTTTTGAAAACTTGCTAGTCTAATTCGATTGGAATCGAGCCTATGAAAAGTTGTTTTCGATATCATGATAACTTTACGTTTCTTCGTTTTTTGCGAAATGATAGTCTAATTCGATTGGAATCGAGCCAACGAAAAGTGGTTTTAGATTTCATGATAATTTTGGGTTTGTTCGTTTTTGGTGATTTGCTAGTCTAATTCGATTGGAATCGAGCCAATGAAAAGTGGTTTTTCATTTCATCATAACTTCGGGTTTGTACGTTTTTGGCAATTTGCTTGTCTAATTCGATTGGAATCGAGCCAATAAAAAGTAGTTTTTTTGATTTCATGGTAACTTCGGGTTTGTTCATTTTTGGCGAATTGTTAGTCTAATTCGATTGGAATCGAACCAATGAAAAGTGGCTTTCGATTTCATGATAACTTTGGGCTTATTCATTTCTGGCGAAATGCTTGTCTAATTCGATTGGAATCGAACCAATGAAAAGTGGCTTTCGATTTCATGATAACTTTGGGCTTATTCATTTCTGGCGAAATGCTTGTCTAATTCGATTGGAATCGAGCCAATGAAAAGTGGTTTTCGATTTCATGATAACTTCCGGTTTGATCATTTTTGGAGAATTGCAAGTCTAATTCGATTGGAAACGAGCCTACGAAAAGTGGTTTCGATATCATGATAACTTCGGGTTTGTTCCTTTTTTGCAAAATGATAGTCTAATTCGATTGGAATCGAGCCAATGAAAAGTAGTTTTTGATTTCATGATAACTTTGGTTTGTTCATTTTTGGCGATTTGCTGGTCTAATTCGATTGGAATCGAGCCCATGAAAAGTGGTTTTTGATTTCATGATAACTTCGGGTTTGTACATTTTTGGCAAATTGCTTGTCTAATTCGATTCGAATAGAGCCAATGAAAAGTAGTTTTTTAGATTTCATGATAACTTCCGGTTTGATCATTTTCGGAGAATTGCTAGTCTAATTCGATTGGAATCGAGCCAATGAAAAGTAGTTTTTGATTTCATGATAACTTTGGTTTGTTCATTTTTGGCGATTTGCTGGTCTAATTCGATTGGAATCGAGCCCATGAAAAGTGGTTTTTGATTTCATGATAACTTCGGGTTTGTACATTTTTGGCAAATTGCTTGTCTAATTCGATTCGAATAGAGCCAATGAAAAGTAGTTTTTTAGATTTCATGATAACTTCCGGTTTGATCATTTTCGGAGAATTGCTAGTCTAATTCGATTGGAATCGAGCCAATGAAAAGTAGTTTTTGATTTCATGATAACTTTGGTTTGTTCATTTTTGGCGATTTGCTGGTCTAATTCGATTGGAATCGAGCCCATGAAAAGTGGTTTTTGATTTCATGATAACTTCGGGTTTGTACATTTTTGGCAAATTGCTTGTCTAATTCGATTCGAATAGAGCCAATGAAAAGTAGTTTTTTAGATTTCATGATAACTTCCGGTTTGATCATTTTCGGAGAATTGCTAGTCTAATTCGATTGGAATCGAGCCAATGAAAAGTAGTTTTTGATTTCATGATAACTTTGGTTTGTTCATTTTTGGCGATTTGCTGGTCTAATTCGATTGGAATCGAGCCCATGAAAAGTGGTTTTTGATTTCATGATAACTTCGGGTTTGTACATTTTTGGCAAATTGCTTGTCTAATTCGATTCGAATAGAGCCAATGAAAAGTAGTTTTTTAGATTTCATGATAACTTCCGGTTTGATCATTTTCGGAGAATTGCTAGTCTAATTCGATTGGAATCGAGCCAATGAAAAGTAGTTTTTGATTTCATGATAACTTTGGTTTGTTCATTTTTGGCGATTTGCTGGTCTAATTCGATTGGAATCGAGCCCATGAAAAGTGGTTTTTGATTTCATGATAACTTCGGGTTTGTACATTTTTGGCAAATTGCTTGTCTAATTCGATTCGAATAGAGCCAATGAAAAGTAGTTTTTTAGATTTCATGATAACTTCCGGTTTGATCATTTTCGGAGAATTGCTAGTCTAATTCGATTGGAATCGAGCCAATGAAAAGTAGTTTTTGATTTCATGATAACTTTGGTTTGTTCATTTTTGGCGATTTGCTGGTCTAATTCGATTGGAATCGAGCCAATGAAAAGTAGTTTTTGATTTCATGATAACTTTGGTTTGTTCATTTTTGGCGATTTGCTGGTCTAATTCGATTGGAATCGAGCCAATGAAAAGTAGTTTTTGATTTCATGATAACTTTGGTTTGTTCATTTTTGGCGATTTGCTGGTCTAATTCGATTGGAATCGAGCCAATGAAAAGTGGTTTTTGATTTCATGATAACTTCGGGTTTGTACATTTTTGGCAAATTGCTTGTCTAATTCGATTCGAATAGAGCCAATGAAAAGTAGTTTTTTAGATTTCATGATAACTTCGGGTTTCTTCGTTTTTGACGAATTGCTAGTCTAATTCGATTGGAATCGAACCAATGAAAAGTGGCTTTTGATTTCATGATAACTTTGGGTTTATTCATTTCAGGCGAAATGCTAGTCTAATTTGTTTGGAATCGAGCCAATGAAAAGTGGTTTTTGATTTCATGATAACTTTGGGCTTGAACATTTTCGGAGAATTGCTTGTCTAATTCTATTGGAATCGAGCCAATGAAAAGCGGTTTTTGATTTTATGGTAACTTCGAATTTGATCGTTTTCGAAAATTACTAGTATATTTCGATTGGAATCGAGCCAATGAAAAGTGGTTTTTGATTTCATGATAACATCGGGTTTGTTCGTCTTTGGCAAACTGCTTGTCTGATTTGATTGGAATCGAGCCAATGAAAAGTCATTTTTGATTTCATGATAACTTCGGGTTTGATCGTTTTCGAAAACTTGCTAGTCTAATTCGATTGGAATCGAGCCTATGAAAAGTTGTTTTCGATATCATGATAACTTTGCGTTTCTTCGTTTTTTGCGAAATGATAGTCTAATTTGATTGGAATCAAGCCAATGAAAAGTAGTTTTTGATTTCATGATAACTTCGGGTTTCTTCATTTTTGGCGAATTGCTAGTCTAATTCGATTGGAAGCGAATCAATGAAAGTGGTTTTTGATTTCTTGATAACTTCGGATTTGATCTTTTTCGACGAATTGCTATTCTAATTCGATTGGATTCGAGGCAATGAAAAGTAGTTTTTTTGATTTCATGATAACTTCGGGTTTGTTTGTTTTTGGCGAATTGCTAGTCTAATTCGATTGGAATCGAACCAATGAAAAGTGGCTTTCGATTTCATGATAACTTTGGGCTTATTCATTTCTGGCGAAATGCTAGTCTAATTCGTTTGGAATCGAGCCAATGAAAAGTGGTTTTTGATTTCATGATAACTTTAGGTTTGATCATTTTCGGAGAATTGCTAGTCTAATTCTATTGGAATCGAGCCAATGAAAAGTGGTTTTTGATTTTATGGTAACTTCGGTTTTGATCGTTTATGAAAATTTCTAGTAAAATTCGATTGGAATCGAGCTAATGAAAAGTAGTTTTTGATTTCATGATAACATCGGGTTTGTTCGTCTTTGGCAAATTGCTTGTCTAATTCGATTGGAATCGAGCCAATGAAAAGTGATTTTTTATTTAATGATAACTTCGGGTTTGATTGTTTTCGAAAACTTGCTAGTCTAATTCTATTGGAATCGAGCCTATGAAAAGTGGTTTTCGATATCATGATAATTTCGGGTTTGTTCGTTTTTTGCGAAATGATAGTCTAATTCGATTGGAATCGAGCCAACGAAAAGTGGTTTTAGATTTCATGATAATTTCGGGTTTGTTCGTTTTTGGTGATTTGCTAGTCTATTTCGATTGGAATCGAGCCAATGAAAAGTGGTTCTTGATTTCATCATAACTTCGGGTTTGTACGTTTTTGGCAATTTGCTTGTCTAATTCGATTGGAATCGAGCCAATGAAAAGTAGTTTTTTTGATTTCAAGGTAACTTTGGGTTTGTTCGTTTTTGGCGAATTGTTAGTCTAATGCGATTGGAATCGAACCAATGAAAAGTGGCTTTCGATTTCATGATAACTTTGGGCTTATTCATTTCTGGCAAAATGCTTGTCTAATTCGATTGGAATCGAGCCAATGAAAAGTGGTTTTCGATTTCATGACAACTTCCGGTTTGATCATTTTTCGGAGAATTGCAAGTCTAATTCGATTGGAAACGAGCCTATGAAAAGTGGTTTCGATATCATGATAACTTCGGGTTTGTTCGTTTTTTGCAAAATGATAGTCTAATTCGATTGGAATCGAGCCAATGAAAAGTGGTTTTTGATTTCATGATAACTTCGGGTTCGTACGTTTTTGGCAAATTGCTTGTCTAATTCGATTGGAATAGAGCCAATGAAAAGTAGTTTTTTTGATTTCATGATAACTTCGGTTTTCTTCATGTTTGGCGAATTGCTAGTCTAATTCGATTGGAATCGAACCAATGAAAAGTGGCTTTCGATTTCATGATAACTTTGGGCTTATTCATTTCAAGCGAAATGCTAGTCTAATTCGTTTGGAATCGAGCCAATGAAAAGTAGTTTTTTTGATTTCAAGGTAACTTCGGGTTTGTTCGTTTTTGGCGAATTGTTAGTCTAATTCGATTGGAATCGAACCAATGAAAAGTGGCTTTCGATTTCATGATAAATTTGGGCTTATTCATTTCTGGCGAAATGCTTGTCTAATTCGATTGGAATCGAGCCAATGAAAAGTGGTTTTCGATTTCTTGATAACTTCCGGTTTGATCATTTTCGGAGAATTGCAAGTCTAATTCGATTGGAAACGAGCCTATGAAAAGTGGTTTCGATATCATGATAACTTCGGGTTTGTTCATTTTTTGCAAAATGATAGTCTAATTCAATTGGAATCGAGCCAATGAAAAGTAGTTTTTGATTTCATGATAACTTCGGGTTTGTACGTTTTTGGCAAATTGCTTGTCTAATTCGATTGGAATAGAGCCAATGAAAAGTAGTTTTTTTGATTTCATGATAACTTCGATTTTCTTCGTTTTTGGCGAATTGCTAGTCTAATTCGATTGGAATCGAACCAATGAAAACTGGCTTTCGATTTCATGATAACTTTGGGCTTATTCATTTCAGGCGAAATGCTAGTCTAATTCGTTTGGAATCGAGCCAATGAAAAGTGATTTTTTATTTCATGACAACTTTGGGCTTGAACATTTTCGGAGAATTGCTAGTCTAATTCTATTGGAATCGAGCCAATGAAAAGTGGTTTTTGATTTTATGGTAACTTCGGAATTGATCGTTTACGGAAATTGCTATATAATTCGATTGGAATCGAGCTAATGAAAAGTGGTTTTTGATTTCATGAAAACATCGGGTTTGTTCGTCTTTGGCAAATTGCATGTCTAATTCGATTGGAATCGAGCCAATAAAAAGTGATTTTTTATTTAATGATAACTTCGGGTTTGATCGTTTTCGAAAACTTGCTAGTCTAATTCGATTGGAATCGAGCCAATGAAAAGTGGTTTTTGATTTCATGATAACTTCGGATTTGATCACTATCGGCGAATTGCTAGTCTAATTCGATTGGAATCGAGCCAATGAAAAGTAGTTTCTGATTTCATGATAACTTTGGTTTGTTCATTTTTGGCGATTTTCTGGTCTAATTCGATTGGAATCGAGCCAATGAAAAGTGGTTTTTGATTTCATGATAACTTCGAGTTTGTACGTTTTTGGCAAATTGCTTGTCTAATTCGATTGGAATAAAGCCAATGAAAATTAGTTTTTTAGATTTCATGATAACTTCGGGTTTCTTCGTTTTTGGCGAATTGCTAGTCTAATTCGATTGGAATCGAACCAATGAAAAGTGGCTTTTGATTTCATGATAACTTTGGGCTTATTCATTTCTGGCGAAATGCTAGTCTAATTCGATTGCAATCGAGCCAATGAAAAGTGGTTTTTGATTTCATGATAACTTTAGGTTTGATCATTTTTGGAGAATTGCTAGTCTAATTCGATTGGAATCGAGCCAATGAAAAGTGGTTTTTGATTTTATGGTAACTTCGGATTCGATCGTTTTCGGATATTGCTAGTATAATTCGATTGGAATCGAGCTAATGAAAAGTGGTTTTTGATTTCAAGATAACATCGGGTTTGTTCGTCTTGGGCAAATTGCTTGTCTAATTCGATTGGAATCGAGCCAATGAAAAGTGGTTTTTGATTTCATGATAACTTCGGGTTTGATCGTTTTCGAAAACTTGCTAGTTTAATTCGATTGGAATCAAGCCTATGAAATGTGGTTTTCGATTTCATGTTAACTTCCGGTTTGATCATTTTCGGAGAATTGCTAGTCTAATTCGATTGGAATCGAGCCAATGAAAAGTGGTTTTTGATTTTATGGTAACTTCGGATTTGATCGTTTTCGGAAATTGCTAGTATATTTCGATTGGAATCGAGCTAATGAAAAGTGGTTTTTGATTTCATGATAACATCGGGTTTGTTCATCTTTGGAAATTGCTTGTCTGATTCGATTGTAATCGAGCCAATGAAAAGTGGTTTTTGATTTCATGATAACTTCGGGCTTGATCGTTTTCGAAAACTTGCTAGTCTAATTCGATTGGAATCGAGCCTATGAAAAGTTTTTTTGGATATCATGATAACTTTGGGTTTCTTCCTTTTTTGCAAAATGATAGTCTAATTCGATTGGAATCAAACCAATGAAAAGTAGTTTTTGATTTCATGATAACTTCGGGTTTCTTCATTTTTCGCAAATTGCTAGTCTAATTCAATTGGAATCGAATCAATGAAAAGTGGTTTTTGATTTCATGATAACTTCGAATTTGATCGTTTTCAAAGAATTGCTAATCTAATTCGATTGGAATCGAGCCAATGAAAAGTAGTTTTTTTTATTTCATGATAACTTCGGGTTTGTTTATTTTTGGCGAATTGCTAGTCTAATTCGATTGGAATCGAACCAATGAAAAGTGGCTTTCGATTTCATGATAACTTTGGGCTTATTCATTTCTGCCGAAATGCTAGTCTAATCCGATTGGAATCGAGCCAATGAAAAGTGGTTTTCGATTTCATGATAACTTTAGGTTTGATCATTTTCGGAGAATTGCTAGTCTAATTCTATTGGAATCGAGCCAATGAAAAGCGGTTTTTGATTTTATGGTAACTTCAGATTTGATCGTTTATGGAAATTGCTAGTATAATTCGATTGGAATCGAGCTAATGAAAAGTGGTTTTTGATTTCATGATATCATCGGGTTTGTTCGTCTTTGGCAAATTGCTTGTCTAATTCGATTGGAATCTCGCCAATTAAAAGTGGTTTTTTATTTAATGATAACTTCGGGTTTGATCATTTTCAAAAACTTGCTAGTCTAATTCGATTTGAATCGAGCCTATGAAAAGTGGTTTTCGATATCATGATAACTTCGCGTTTGTTCATTTTTTGCGGAACGATAGTCTAATTCGATTGGAATCGATCCAATGAAAAGTGGTTTTAGATTTCGTGATAATTTCGGGTTTGTTCGTTTTTGGCGATTTGGTAGTCTAATTCGATTGGAATCGAGCCAATGAAAAGTGGTTTTTGATTTCATCATAACTTCGGGTTTGTACGTTTTTGGCAATTTGCTAGTCTAATTCGATTGGAATCGAGCCAATGAAAAGTGGTTTTTGATTTCATCATAACTTCGGGTTTGTACCTTTTTGGCAAATTGCTTGTCGAATTCGATTTGAATCGAGCTAATGAAAAGTAGTTTTTTTGATTTCATGATAACTTCGGGTTTGTTCGTTTTTGGCGAATTGCTAGTCTAATTCGATTGGAATCGAACCAATGAAAAGTGACTTTCGATTTCATGATAACTTGGGGCTTACTCATTTCTGGCGGCTAGTCTAATTCGATTGGAATCGAGCCAATGAAAAGTGGTTTTCGATTTCATGATAACTTCCGGTTTGATCATTTTCGGAGAATTGCTAGTCTAATTCGATTGAAACGAGCCTAGGAAAAGTGGTTTCGATATCATGATAACTTCGGGTTTGTTCGTTTTTTGCAAAATGATAGTCTAATTCGATTGGAATCGAGCCAATGAAAAGTGGTTTTTGATTTCATGATAATTTCGGGTTTGTACGTTTTTGGCAAATTATTTGTCTAATTCGATTGGAATAGAGCCAATGAAAAGTAGTTTTTTTGATTTCATGATAACTTCTGGTTTGTTCATTTTTGGCGAATTGCTAGTCTAATTCGATTGGAATCGAACCAATGAAAAGTGACTTTCGATTTCATGATAACTTGGGGCTTATTCATTTCTGGAGAAATGCTAGTCTAATTCGATTGGAATCGAGCCAATGAAAAGTGGTTTTCGATTTCATGATAACTTCCGGTTTGATCATTTTCGAAGAATTGCTAGTCTAATTCGATTGGAATCGAGCCAATGAATAGTGGTTTTTGATTTTATGGTAACTTCGGATTTGATCGTTTTCGGAAATTGCTACTATAATTCGATTGGAATCGAGCTAATGAAAAGTGGTTTTTGATTTCATGATAACTTCGGGTTTGATCGTTTTTGAAAACTTGCTAGTCTAATTCGATTGGAATCGAGCCTATGAAAATTGGTTTTCGATATCATGATAACTTCAGGTTTGTTCGTTTTTTGCGAAATGATAGTCTAATTCGATTGGAATCAAGCCAATGAAAATTAGTTTTTGATTTCATGATAACTTTGGGTTTCTTCATTTTTGGCGAATTGCTAGTCTAATTCGATTGGAATCGAACCAATAAAAAGTAGTTTTTGAATTCATGATAACTTCGGATTTGATCGTTTTCGGCGAATTGCTAGTCTAATTTGATTGTAATCGGGCCAATGAAAAGTAGTTTTTATTTTCATGATAACTTCGAGTTTGTTCGTTTTTGGCGATTTGCTAGTCTAATTCGATTGGAATCGAGCTAATGAAAAGTGGTTTTTGATTTCATGATAACTTCGGGTTTGTACGTTTTTGGCAAATTGCTAATCTAATTCGATTAGAATCGAGCCAATGAAAAGTAGTTTTTTTTTATTTCATGATAACTTCGTGTTTGTTCATTTTTGGCGAATTGCTAGTCTAATTCGATTGGAATCGAACCAATGAAAAGTGGCTTTCGATTTCACGATGACTTTGGGCTTATTCATTTTTGGCGAAATGCTGGTCTAATTCGATTGGAATCGAGCCAATGAAAAGTGGTTTTTGATTTCATGATAACTTCAGGCTTGATCATTTTCAGAGAATTGCTTGTCTAATTCGATTGGAATCGAGCCAATGAAAGGTAGTTTTTGATTTTATGGTAACTTCGAATTTGGTCGTTTTCGAAAATTGCTAGTCTAATTCGTTAGGAATCAAGCCAATGAAAAGTGTCTTTTGATTTTATGATAACATCAAGTTTGTTCGTCTTTGGCAAATTGCTAGTCTAATTCGATTGGAATCGAGCCAATGAAAAGTGGTTTTTGATTTCATGATAACTTCGGGTTTGTACGTTTTTGGCAAATTGCTTGTCTAATTCAATTGGATTCGAGCCAATGAAAAGTGGTTTTTTACTTAATGATAACTTCGGGTTTGATCATTTTCGAAAACTTGCTAGTCTAATTCGATTGGAATCGTGCCTATGAAAAGTGGTTTTCGATATCATGATAACTTCGGGTTTGTTCGTTTTTTGCGAAACAATAGTCTAATTCGATTGGAATCGAGCCAATGAAAAGTGTTTTTAGATTTCATGATAATTTCGGGTTTGATCGTTTTTGGCGATTTGCTAGTCTAATTCGATTGGAATCGAGCCAATGAAAAGTGGTTTTCGATTTCATGATAACTTCGGGTTTGTTCATCTTTGGCGAATTGCTAGTCTAATTCGATTGGAATCGAGCCAATGAAAAGTGGTTTTTGATTTCATGATGACTTCCGGTTTGTACGTTTTTGGCAAATTGCTTGTCTAAGTCGATTGGAATCGAGCCAATGAAAAGTAGTTTTTTTTTAGTTTCATCATAACTTCAGCTTTGTTCGTTTTTAGCGAATTGCTAGTCCAATTCGATTGGAATCGAGCCAGTGAAAAGTGGTTTTTGATTTCATGATAACTTCGGGTTTGATCGTTTTCGAAAAATTCCTAGTCTAATTCGATTGGAATCGAGCCAATGAAAAGTGGTTTTTGATTTCATGACAACTTTAGGTTTGTTCGTTTTTGGCGAAATGCTAGTCTCATTTGATTGGAATCGAGCCAATGAAAAGTGGTTTTTGATTTCATGATAACTTCGGGTTTGATCGTTTTCAGCAAATTCCTAGTCTAATTCGATTGGAATCGAGCCAATGAAAAGTTGTTTTTGATTTCTTGATAACTTCGGGTTTGTTCGCCCTAATTCGATTGGAATCGTGCCAATGAAAAGTGGCTTTTGATTTCATGATAAATTCACGTTTGTTCGTTTTCGGCTAATTGCTAGTCTACTTTGATTGGAATCTAGCCGATGAAAAGTAGTTTTTGATTTCATGATAACTTCGTGTTTGATTGTTTTCGGCGAATTTCAAGTCTAGTTCGATTGGAATCGAGCAAATGAAAACTGGCTTTCGTTTTCATGATAACTTCAGGTCTGATCAGTTTCGAAAAATTGCTAGTCTAATTCGTTTGGAATCGAGCCAATGAAAAGTGGTTTTCGATTTCATGATAACTTCTGGTTTGTTCGTTTTTTGCAAAATGATAGTCTAATTCGATTGGAATCGAGCCAATGAAAAGTGGTTTTTGATTTCATGATAACTTCGGGTTTGTACGTTTTTGGCAAATTGCTTGTCTAATTCGATTGGAATAGAGCCAATGAAAAGTAGTTTTTTTGATTTCATGATAACTTCGATTTTCTTCGTTTTTGGCGAAATGCTAGTCTAATTCGATTGGAATCGAACCAATGAAAAGTGGCTTTCGATTTCATGATAACTTTGGGCTTATTCATTTCAGGCGAAATGCTAGTCAAATTCGTTTGGAATCAAGCCAATGAAAAGTGGTTTTTGATTTCATGATAACTTTGGGCTTGAACATTTTCGGAGAATTGCTAGTCTAATTCGATAAGATTGTACCTTTTTCCAGATCTGTAAACTTCTCTGCTTTTCTTTCAGTTCCATCAACGTTGATTTGCCACCACAGCTGTCCAATTGTCCAGCCTCCAACGGTGATCCACACAGAGAATAAGGTTGCAACTTCTAGGGTTTTTTCTTGTGCCAGCAAGAATAATGAAAACCATATGGACCTCAAACCCTAGTTATGTATTTATATAAACCCAAATAGGGTCGGCCCGGTCCGGTCCAATAATTAATTAATCCAATTAATTAAACCTGATCCGTGAATTAATCAATCCAATTAATTAATTCGAAAATATAAATAACAAATCCAATTAATTAATTTATCCAACGATTGTTAAATTAACCAATTGGCAATTTGCAACCTTCCAATTCTCTTTTGTGTGTGACGCATTAGGTTCCCGACCACGATGCCTAACGACGTGAAATATTATTTTGATCTAATCAAAATTGATAAATTAAAACACCCTTTTAATTTATCATCAATTCACATTCCCCGTCCCTAACTGACATCTAGCAATGTGTCAGGGCAATACATGTGACGGGAAATGTCACGTGGTATGACAAAACCAAATTCGTTCGTTTACCGTGAAACTATAATCCCTTCGTCAATATGATCCGATCAATTACGAAATATGGAGTTGTGTCAATCTCGATCATTGATCATATCTTTCACTCCACTATTAAGTCAATATAAATCGAAAACTCCTTTTCGACTTATGAGTACACCTTGGCCAAGGATTTCATCATTGACTTAATTGAATGAAACGCAGATCATAATCTCCTACTATCTAAGAGTGACTAATCCTTTATTGATCAATCACAACCTTCATACGATTCTTGACGTACCCAAACGATGTCGTATTAGCGGCCCTTTTCAGAGCAACATCCAACACCACCAAAGTATGACTGTCCTTATATAAGGTACCATGACGACCTCAAGTCAAAGGACCAATTTCACTACCGAACGTTAGAGATTAACCACCGACACTCAGATAGTCATCCATGTGGAATCTCTCGACGGGTCTCCAATGTTTTGTTCTATAACAAAACATCCACGTGTTCATTTAAGTGTCACCACACTTTAGCTTGTGAGATCAGCTACTTACTTCACAAGTAAGAAATACCACACGTGATGGTCTATCCATAATAACGATATCCGTATCTCGTTATTACTTACGACCACGGATGATTTAAGATTCAATCAGATGTAATTTGTATCTCACAATCACAACTCATTGTGATTAACAAATTACAAATATTTGAATCTACGGACTCTATTATTTATTTAATTGTCTATTAATTAAACAATAGATCTGTCATTTAATTGCATTAATTACATATAAAAGTATTTATGTCCAAAGTTGATTGGACTTAGGGCATAATACTTACAATGATAACTTCGGGTTTCTTCATTTTTGGCGAAATGCTAGTCTAATTCGATTGGAATCGAGCCAATGAAAAGTGGTTTTTGATTTCATGATAACTTCAGGTTTGGTTTTTTTTTGGCGAATTGCTAGGCTAATTTGATTGGAATCTAGCCAATGAAAAGTGGTTTTTGATTTTATGGTAACTTCGGATTTGATCGACTTCGAAAATTGCTAGTCTAATTCGATCGGAATCGAGCCAATGAAAAGTGGTTTTTGATATCATGATAACATCTGGTTCGTTCGTCTTTGGCGAATTGCCAGTATAATTCGATTGGAACAAGCCAATGAAAAGTGGTTTTTGATTTCATGATAACTTCGGGTTTGTACGTTTTTGGCAAATTGCTTGTCTAATTCGATTAGAATCGAGCCAATGAAAAGTAGTTTTTTTATTTCATGATAACTTCGTGTTTGTTCATTTTTGGCGAATTGCTAGTCTAATTCGATTGGAATCGAACCAATGAAAAGTTGCTTTCGATTTTATGATGACTTTGGGCTTATTCATTTCTGGCGAAATGCTGGTCTAATTCGATTGGAATCGAGCCAATGAAAAGTGGCTTTTGATTTCATGATAACTTCAGGTTTGATCATTTTCAGAGAATTGCTTGTCTAATTTGATTGGAATCGAGCCAATGAAAAGTGGTTTTTGATTTTATGGTAACTTCGGATTTGGTCGTTTTCGAAAATTGCTAGTCTAATTCGATTGGAATCAAGCCAATGAAAAGTGGCTTTTGATTTCATGATAACATCAAGTTTGTTCGTCTTTGGCAAATTGCTAGTCTAATTCGATCGGAATCAAGCCAATGAAAAGTGGTTTTGGATTTCATGATAACATCGGGTTTGTTCGTCTTTGGCCAATTGCTTATCTAATTCGATTGTAATCGAGCCAATGAAAAGTCATTTTCGATTTCATGATAACTTTGGGTTTGATCATTTTCGACGAACTGCTAGTCTAATTCGATTGGAAACGAGCCAATGAAAAGTGGTTTTTGATTCATGATAACTTCGGGTTTGTTCATTTTTTGCGAAATGATAGTCTAATTCGATTGGAATCGAGCCAATGAAAAGTCGTTTTCGATTTCATGATAACTTTGGGTTTGATCGTTTTCGACGAACTGCTAGTCTAATTCGATTGGAAACGAGCCAATGAAAAGTGGTTTTTGATTTCATGATAACTTCGGGTTTGTTCGTTTTTTACAAAATGATAGTCTAATTCGATTGGAATCGGGCCAAAGAAAAGTAGTTTTTGATTTCATGATAACTTCGGGTTTGTACATTTTTGGCAAATTGCTTGTCTAATTCGATTAGAATCGAGCCAATGAAAAGTAGTTTTTTTTTATTTCATGATAACTTCGGGTTTGTTCATTTTTGGCGAATTGCTAGTCTAATTCGATTAGAATCGAACCAATGAAAAGTGGCTTTCGATTTCATGATGACTTTGGTCTTATTCATTTCTGGCGAAATGCTGGTCTAATTCGATTGGAATCGAGCCAATGAAAAGTGGTTTTTGATTTCATGATAACTTCAGGTTTGATCATTTTTGGAGAATGGCTTTTCTAATTCGATTGGAATCGAACCAATGAAAAGTGGTTTTTGATTTTATGGTAACTTCAGATTTGATCATTTTCGGAAATTGCTAGTCTAATTCGATTGGAATCAAGCCAATGAAAAGTGGTTTTTGATTTCATGATAACTTCGGGTTTGATCATTTTCGGCGAATTGCTAGTCTAATTCTCTTGGAATCTAGCCAATGAAAGTTGGTTTTTGATTTCATGATAACTTCGGGTTTGTTCATTTTCGCCTAATTACTAGTCTAATTCCTTTGGAATCGAGCCAATGAAAAGGGGTTTTTGATTTTATGATAAACTCGGGTTTGATCATTTTTGGCGAATTGCTAGTCTAACTAGATTAGAATCGAGCCAATGAAAAGTGGCTTTCGATTTCATGATAACTTCGGGTTTGATCGTTTTCAAAAACTTGCTAGTCTAATTCGATTGGAATCGAGCCAATGAATAGTGGTTTTCGATTTCATGATAACTTCGGGTTTGTTCTTTTTTGTGAAATGCAAGTCCAATTCGATTGGAATCGAGCCAATGAAAAGTAGTTTTTGATTTCATGATAACTTCAGGTTTCTTCGTTTTTGGCGAATTGCTAGTCTAATTCGATTGGAATCGAACCAATGAAAAGTGGTTTTTAATTTCATGATAACTTTAGGTTTGATCATTTTCGACGAATTGCTAGTCTAATTCGATTGGAAAGTAGCCAATGAAAAGTGGCATTTGATTTCATGAAATCTTCGGGTTTGATCATTTCTGATAACTTGCTAGTCTAATTCGATTGAAATGGAGACAATGAAAATTGGTTTTCGATTTCATGACAACTTCGGGTTTGTTCATTTTTTGCGAAATGCTAGTTTAGTTCGATTGAAATCGAGCCAATGAAAAGTAGTTTTCGATTTCATGATAACTTCGGGTTTCTTCGTTTTTGGCGAATTGCTAGTCTAATTCGATTGTAATCGAACCAATGAAAAGTGATTTTTGATTTCATGATAACTTCAGGTTTGTTTATTTTCGGCTAATTGCTAGTCTACTTCGATTGGAATCGAGCCAATGAAAAGTGGTTTTTGATTTCATTATAACTTTGTGTTTGATCATTTTCGACGAATTGCTAGTCTAATTCGATTGGAAACGAGCCAATGAAAAGTGGCTTTCGATTTCATGATAACTTCGGGTTTGACCGTTTTCGAAAAATTGCTATTAGAATCGAGCCAATGAAAAGTGGTTTTTGATTTCATGATAATCTTCGGGTTTGATCGTTTTCGGTAAATTACTAGTCTAAGTCGATTGGATTCGAGCCAATGAAAAGTTGTTTCTGATTTCACGATAACTTCGGGTTTGTTCGTTTTTGGCGAAATGCTAGTCTAATTCGATTGGAATCGAGCCAATGAAAAGTGGTTTTTGATTTCATGATAACTTCGGGTTTGTTCATTTTCGGAGAATTGCTAGTCTTATTCGATTGGAATCGAGCCGATGAAAAGTGGTTTTTGATTTCATGTTAACTTAAGTAGTTTTTGATTTCATGATAACTTCGGGTTTGTACGTTTTTGGCAAATTGCTTGTCTAATTCGATTAGAATCGAGCCAATGAAAAGTAGTTTTTTTTTATTTCATGATAACTTCGGGTTTGTACATTTTTGGCAAATTGCTTGTCTAATTCGATTAGAATCGAGCCAATGAAAAGTAGTTTTTTTTTATTTCATGATAACTTCGGGTTTGTTAATTTTTGGCGAATTGCTAGTCTAATTCGATTAGAATCGAACCAATGAAAAGTGGCTTTCGATTTCATGATGACTTTGGTCTTATTCATTTCTGGCGAAATGTTGGTCTAATTCGATTGGAATCGAGCCAATGAAAAGTGGTTTTTGATTTCATGATAACTTCAGGTTTGATCATTTTCGGAGAATTGCTTGTCTAATTCGATTGGAATCGAGCCAATGAAAAGTAGGTTTTTTTTATTTCATGATAACTTCGGCTTTGACCATTTTCGACGAATTGCTAGTCTAATTCGATTGGAATCAAGCCAATGAAAAGTGGTTTTTGATTTCATGATAACTTCGGCTTTGACCATTTTCGACGAATTGCTAGTCTAATTCGCTTGGAATCTAGCCAATGAAAGTTGGTTTTTGATTTCATGACAACTTCGGGCTTGTTCATTTTCGGCTAATTACTAGTCTAATTCCTTTGGAATCGAGCCAATGAAAAGGGGTTTTTGATTTTATGATAAACTTGGGTTTGATCATTTTTAACGAATTGCTAGTCTAATTAGATTGGAATCGAGCCAATGAAAAGTGGCTTTCGATTTCATGATAACTTCGGGTTTGATCGTTTTCAAAAACTTGCTAGTCTAATTCGATTGGAATGGAGCCAATGAATAGTGGTTTTCGATTTCATAATAACTTCGGGTTTGTTCTTTTTTGTGAAATTCAAGTCTAATTCGATTGTAATCGAGCCAATGAAAAGTAGTTTTTGATTTCATGATAGCTTCAGGTTTCTTCGTTTTTGGCGAATTGCTAGTCTAATTCGATTGGAATCGAACCAATGAAAAGTGGTTTTTGATTTCATGATAACTTTAGGTTTGATCATTTTCGGCGAATTGCTAGTCTAATTCGATTGGAAAGTAGCCAATGAAAAGTGGCTTTCGATTTCATGAAATCTTTGGGTTTGATCATTTTTGAAAACTTGCTAGTCTAATTCGATTGAAATGGAGACAATGAAAATTGGCTTTCGATTTCATGACAACTTCGGGTTTGTTCATTTTTTGCGAAATGCTAGTCTAGTTTGATTGAAATCGAGCCAATGAAAAGTAGTTTTCGATTTCATGATAACTTCGGGTTTCTTCGTTTTTGGCGAATTGCTAGTCTAATTCGATTGTAATCGAACCAATGAAAAGTAGTTTTTGATTTCATGATAACTTCGGGTTTGTTTATTTTCGGCTAATTGCTAGTCTACTTCGATTGGAATCGAGCCAATGAAAAGTGGTTTTTGATTTCATGATAACTTCGGGTTTGTTTATTTTCGGCTAATTGCTAGTCTACTTCGATTGGAATCGAGCCAATGAAAAGTGGTTTTTGATTTCATTATAACTTTGGGTTTGATCATTTTCGACGAATTGCTAGTCTAATTCGATTGGAAACGAGCCAGTGAAAAGTGGCTTTCAATTTTAATGATAACTTCGGGTTTGACCATTTTCGAAAAATTGCTATTGGAATCGAGCCAATGAAAAGTGGTTTTCGATTTCATGATAATTTTCGGGTTTGATCGTTTTCGGTAAATTACTAGTCTAAGTCGATTGGATTCGAGCCAATGAAAAGTTGTTTCTGATTTCGCGATAACCTCGGGTTTGTTCGTTTTTGGCGAAATGCTAGTCTAATTCGATTGGAATCGAGCCAATGAAAAGCGGTTTTTGATTTCATGATAACTTCGGGTTTGTTCATTTTCGGAGAATTGCTAGTCTTATTCGATTGGAATCGAGCCAATGAAAAGTGGTTTTTGATTTCATGTTAACTTCAGGTTTGATCGTTTTTCGGCAAATTGCTAGTCTAATTCGATTGGAATCGAGCCAATGAAAAGTTGTTTCGATTTCATGGTAACTTCGGGTTTGTTCATTTTTGGCAAATTGCTAGTCTTATTCGATTAGAATCGAGCCAATGAAAAGTGGCTTTCGATTTCATGATAACATCGGGTTTGTTCATTTTTGGCAAATTGCTAGTCTTATTCGATTAGAATCGAGCCAATGAAAAGTGGCTTTCGATTTCATGATAACATCAAGTTTGTTCTTCTTTGGCAAATTGCTAGTCTAATTCGATTGGAATGGAGCCAATGAAAAGTGGTTTTTGATTTCATGATAACATCGAGTTTGTTCGTCTTTGGCAAATTGCTTGTCTAATTCGATTGAAATCGAGCCAATGAAAAGTTGCTTTTGATTTCAAGATAACTTCGGGATTGTTCATTTTTGGCGAATTTCTAGTCTAATTCGATTGGAATCGAGCCAATGAAAAGTGGTTTTTGATTTCATGGTAACTTCGAGTTTGTTCATTTTTTGCGAAACGCTAGTCTAATTCGATTGGAATTGAGCAAATGAAAAGTTGTTTTTGATTTCAAGATAACTTCGGGTTTGTTTGTTTTTGGCGAATTGCTAGTCTAATTTGATTGGATTCGAGCCAATTAAAAGTGCTTTTTGATTTCATGATAACTTCGAATTTGATCGTTTTCGAAAATCGTTAGTCTAATTCGATTGGAATCGAGCCAATGAAAAGTTCTTCTGATTACATGGTAACTTTGGGTTTGTTCATTTTTGGAAAATTGCTAGTCTTATTCGATTGGAATCGAGCTAATGAAAGTGGCTTTCGATTTTATGATAACATCAGGTTTGTTCGTCTTTGGCAAATTGCTAGTCTAATTCGATTGGAATCGAGCCAATGAAAAGTGCTTTTTGATTTCATGATAACATCGAGTTTGTTCATTTTTAGCGAATTGCTTGTCTTATTCGATTGGAATCGAACGAATGAAAAATGGTTTTTGATTTCATTATAACTTTGATTTTGATCATTTTCGACAAATTGCTAGTCTAATTCGATTCGAATCAAGCCAATGAAAAGTGGTTTTTGATTCCATGATAACTTCGGGTTTGGTCATTTTCGGCAAATTCCTAGTCTAATTCGATTGGAATCGAGCCAATGAAAGGTGATTTTTGATTTCATGACATCTTCGGGTTTGATCATTTTTGGTGAAATGCTAGTCTAATTCGATTGGAACCGAGCCAATGAAAAGTGGTTTTCGATTTCATGATAACTTCGGGTTTGATCGTTTTCGACAAATTCTTAGTCCAATTCGATTGGAATCGAGCCAATTAAAAGTGGTTTTTGATTTCATGATAACTTCGGGTTTGTTCGTTTTTGGCGAAATGCTAGTCCAATTCGATTGGAATCGAGCTAATGAAAAGTGGTTTTCGATTTCATGATAACTTCGGGTTTGATCTTTTTTGAAAAATTCCTAGTCTAATTCGATTGGAATCGAGCCAATGAAAAGTGGTTTTTGATTTCATGACAACTTCGGGTTTGTTCGTTTTTGGCGAAATGCTAGTCTCATTAGATTGGAATCGAGCCAATGAGAAGTGGTTTTTGATTTCATGATAACTTCGGGTTTGATCATTTTCGGCAAATTCCTAGTCTAATTCGATTGGAATCGAGCCAACGAAAAGTGATTTTTGATTTCATGATAACTTCGGGTTTGTTCATTTTTGGCGAAATGCTAGTCTAATTCGATTAGAATCGAGCCAATGAAAAGTGATTTTTGATTTCATGATAACTTCGGGTTTGTTCATTTTTGGCGAAATGCTAGTCTAATTCGATTAGAATCGAGCCAATGAAAAGTGATTTTTGATTTCATGATAACTTCGGGTTTGTTCGTTTTTGGCGAAATGCTAGTCTAATTCAATTGGAATCAAGCCAATGAAATGTGGTTTTTGATTTCATGATAACTACGGGTTTGTTCATTTTTTACGAAGTGCTAGTCTAATTCGATTGGAATCGAGCCAATGAAAAGTAGTTTTTGATTTCATGATAACTTCGGGTTTCTTCATTTTTAGCGAATTGCTAGTCTAATTCGATTGGAATCGTGCCAATGAAAAGTGGTTTTTGATTTCATGATAAATTCGCGTTTGTTCATTTTCGGCTAATTGCTAGTCTACTTTGATTGGAATCGAACCAAGGAAAAGTAGTTTTTGATTTCATGATAACTTCGAGTTTGATTGTTTTCGGCGAATTTCTAGTCTAGTTCGTTTGGAATCGAGCAAATAAAAACTGGCTTTCGTTTTCATGATAACTTCAGGTCTGATCGGTTTCGAAAAATTGCTAGTCTAATTCGTTTGGAATCGAGCCAATGAAAAGTGGTTTTCAATTTCATGATAACTTCGGGCTTGTTCATCTTTGTCGAATTGCTAGTCTAATTTGATTGGAATCGAGCCAATGAAAAGTGGTTTTTGATTTCATGATATATTCGGGTCTGTTCGTTTTTGGCAAATTGCTTGTCTATTTCCATTGGAATCGAGCTATGAAAAGTGGTTTTTTTGATTTCATGATAACTTAGGGTTTGTTCATTTTAGGCGAATTGCTAGTCTAATTCGATTGGAATCGAACCAATGAAAAGTGACTTTCGATTTCACGATATCTTTGGGTTTTTTCATTTTTGGTGAAATGCAACTCTAATTCGATTGGAATCGAGCCAATGAAAAGTGGTTTTTGATTTCACGATATATTCGGGTCTGTTCATTTTAGGCAAATTGCTAGTCTAATTCGATTGGAATCGAGCCAATGAAAAGTGGTTTTTGATTTCATGATATTTTCGAATTAAATCGTTTTCAGAAATTGCTAGTCTAATTCGATTGGAATCGAGCCAATAAAAAGTTGTTTTTCATTTAATGATAACTTTGGGTTTGATCATTTTCGGCGAAGTCCTAGTCTAATTCGATTGGAATCGAACCAATGAAAAGTGGTTTTTGATTTCATGAAACTTCGGGTTTGTTTATTTTCGACGAGTTGCTAGTCTAATTCGATTGGAATCAAGCCAATTAAAGGTGGCTTTTGATTTCATGATAACTTCTGGTTTTTATTCACTTTTGCCGAATTACTAGCCTAATTCGATTGGAATCGAGCCAGTGAAAAGTGGTTTTTGATTTCATGATAACTTTGGATTTGATCGTTTTTAGAAATTGCTAGTCTAATTCGATTGGAATCGAGCCAATGAAAAGTGGTTTTTGATTTCATGATAACTTCAGGTTTGTTCGTTTTCGGCTAATTAGTAGTGTAATTCGATTAGAATTGAGCCAATGAAACGTGGTTTTGATTTCACGATAACTTTGGGTTTGATCATTTTCAGCGAATTGCTAGTCTAATTCAATTGAAATCGAGCCAATGAAAAGTGGCTTTCGATTTCATGATAACTTCGGGTTTGATCGTTTTCAAAAAATTACTAGTCTAATTCGATTGGAATCGAGCAAATGAAAAGGGGTTTTTGATTTCATGATAACTTCGGCTTTGTTCATTTTTTGCGAAATGCTAGTGTAATTCGGGTTTGTTCATTTTCGACGAATTGCTAGTGTAATTCGATTGGAATCGAGCCAATTAAAAGTGGTTTTTGATTTCATGATGACTTCTGGTTTGTTCATTTTTCGCGAATTGCTAGCCTAATTCGATTATAATCGAGCCAATGAAAAGTGATTTTTGATTTCATGATATCTTCGAATTAGATCGTTTTCAGAAATTGCTAGTCTAATTCGATTGGAATCGAGCCAATAAAAAGTTGTTTTTCATTTAATGATAACTTTGGGTTTGATCATTTTCGGCGAATTCCTAGTCTAATTCGATTGGAATCGAACCAATGAAAAGTGGTTTTTGATTTCATGATAACTTCGGGTTTGTTTATTTTCGACGAGTTGCTAGTCTAATTCGATTGGAATCAAGCCAATTAAAGGTGGCTTTTGATTTCATGATAACTTCTGGTTTTTATTCGCTTTTGCAGAATTACTAGCCTAATTCGATTGGAATCAAGCCAATGAAAAGTGGTTTTTGATTTCATGATAACTTTGGATTTGATCGTTTTTAGAAATTGCTAGTCTAATTCGATTGGAATCGAGCCAATGAAAAGTGGTTTTTGATTTCATGATAACTTCCGGTTTGTTCGTTTTCGGCTAATTAGTAGTGTAATTCCATTAGAATTGAGCCAATGAAATGTGGTTTTGATTTCATGATAACTTTGGGTTTGATCATTTTCGGCGAATTGCTAGTCTAATTCAATTGAAATCGAGCCAATGAAAAGTGGCTTTCGATTTCATGATAACTTCGGGTTTGATCGTTTTCGAAAAATTACTAGTCTAATTCGATTGGAATCGAGCCAATGAAAAGTGGTTTTTGATTTCATGATAACTTCAGCTTTGTTCATTTTTTTGAAATGCTAGTCTAATTCGATTGGAATCGAGCGAATGAAAAGTAGTATTTGATTTCATGACAACTTTGGGTTTTTTCATTTTTTGCGAATTGCTAGTCTAATTCGATTGGAATCGAGCCACTGAAAAATGGTTTTTGATTTCATGATAACTTCGGATTTGATTGTTTTCGAAAATTGCCAGTCTAATTCGATTGTAATCGAGATAACGAAAAGTGGTTTTTGATTTCCCGATAACCTTGGGTTTGCTCATTTTTCGCAACATGCTAGTCTAATTCGATTGGAATCGAGCCAATGAAAAGTGGTTTTAGATTTCTTGAAAACTTTGGGTTTGTTTATTTTCGACGAGTTGCTAGTCTAATTCAATTGGAATCAAGCCAATTAAGGGTGGCTTTTGATTTCATGATAACTTCTTGTTTTTATTCGTTTTTGCCGAATTACTAGCCTAATTCGATTGGAATCGAGCCAATGAAAAGTGGTTTTTGATTTCATGATAACTTTGGATTTGATCATTTTTAGAAATTGCTAGTCTAATTCGATTGGAATCGAGCCAATGAAAAGTGGTTTTTGATTTCATGATAACTTCGGGTTTGACCATTTTCGGGGAATTACTAGTCTAATTCGAATGGAATCGAGCAAATGAAAAGTGGTTTTTGATTTCATGATAACTTTGGATTTGATCATTTTTAGAAATTGCTAGTCTAATTCGATTGGAATCGAGCCAATGAAAAGTGGTTTTTGATTTCATGATAACTTCGGGTTTGATCGTTTTCAAAAACTGGCAAGTCTAATTCGATTGGAATCGAGCCAACGAAACATGGTTTTCAATTTCATGATAACTTTAGGTTTGATCATTTTCAGCAAATTCCTAGTATAATTCGATTGGAATCGAGCCTATGAAAAGTGATTTTGATTTCATGATAACCTTGGGTTTGTTCCTTTTTGGTGAAATGCTAGTCTAATTCGATTGGAATCGAGCCAATGAAAAGTGGTTTTTGATTTCTTGATAACTTCGGATTTGTTCATTTTTGACGAATTGTTAGTCTAATTCGATTGGAATCGAGCCAATGAAAAGTGGTTTTTGATTTCATGATAACTCCGGGTTTGTTCGTTTTTGGCAAATTGCTATTCTAATTCGATTGGAATCAAACCAATGAAAAGTGGTTTTCGATTTCATGATAACTTTGGGTTTTTTCATTTTTAGCGAAATGCTAGTCTAATTCGATTGGAATCGAGCCAATGAAAAGTGGTTTTTGATTTCACGATAACTTTGGGTTTGTTCGTTTTCGTCAAAATGCTAGTCTTATCCGATTAGAATCGAGCCAATGATCAGTGGTTTTAGATTTCATGAAAACTTTGGGTTTGTTTGTTTATGGCAAATTGCTAGTCTAATTCGATTTGAATCGAGCCAATGAAAAGTGGTTTTTGATTTCATGATAACTTCGGGTTAGTTCGTTTTTTGCGAAAAGCTAGTCTAATTCGATTGGAATCGAGCCAATGAAAAGTAGCTTTTGATTTCATGATAGCTCCGTTTGTTCATTTTTGGCAAATTGCTAGTCTAATTCGATTGGAATCGAGCAAATGAAAAGTGGTTTTTGATTTTATGGTAACTTCGGAATTGATCGATTTTGGAAATTGCTAGTTTAATTCGATTGGAATCGAGCCAATGAAAAGTGATTTTTGATTTCACAATAACTTCGGGTTTTTTTTTTCGTTTTTGTCGAAATGCTAGTCTAATTCTATTAGAATCGAGCCAATGAAAAGTGGTTCTTGATTTCATGATAACTTCGGGTTTGTTTGTTTATGGCGAATTGCTAGTCTAATTCGATTTGAATCGAGCCAATGAAAAGTGGTTTTTGATTTCATGATAACTTCGAGACAATGAAAAGTCATTTTTGATTTCATGATAACTTCGAGACAATGAAAAGTCATTTTTGATTTCATGATAACTTCGAGACAATGAAAAGTCATTTTTGATTTCATGATAACTTCGAGACAATGAAAAGTCATTTTTGATTTCATGATAACTTCGGGTTTGTTCATTTTTGGCGAATTGCTAGTCTAATTCGATTGGAATCGAGCCAATGAAAAGTGGCTTTTGATTTCATGATAACTTTGGGCTTTTTCTTTTTTGGCGAAATGCTACTCTAATTCGATCGGAATCGAGCCAATGAAAAGTGGTTTTTTATTTCATGATATAATCGGGTTTGTTCATTTTTGGCAAATTGCTAGTCTAATTCGATTGGAATCGAGCCAATGAAAAATGGTTTTTGATTTCATGATAACTTCGGGTTTGTTCATTTTCTGCGATTTGCTAGTGTAATTCGATTGGAATCGAGCCAATTAAAAGTGGTTTTTGATTTCATGATAACTTCGGGTTTGATCATTTTCGGCGAATTGCTAGTCTAATTCGCTTGGAATCGAGCAAATGAAAAGTGGTTTTTGATTTCATGATAACTTCGGGTTTGTTTATTTTCGCCTAATTACTAGTCTAATTCCATTGTAATCGTGCCAACGAAAAGTAGGTTTTGATTTCATGATAACTTCGCGTTTGATCATTTTCGACGAATTGCTAGTCTAATTCGATTGAAATCGAGCCAATGAACAGTCTCTTTCGATTTCATGAAGTCTTAGGGTTTGGTCGTTTTCGAAAACATGCTAGTCTAATTCGATTGAAATCGAGACAATGAAAAGTGGTTTTCGATTTCATGATAACTTCGGGTTTGTTAGTTTTTTTGCGAAATGCTAGTCTAATTCAATTAGAATCGAGCCAATGAAAAGTAGTTTTTGATTTCATGATAACTTCGGGTTTCTTCGTTTTTGGCGAATTGCTAGTCTAATTCGATTGGAATCGAGCCAATGAAAAGTAGTTTTTGATTTCATGATAACTTCGGGTTTCTTCGTTTTTGGCGAATTGCTAGTCTAATTCGATTGTAATCGAACCAATGAAACGTGGTTTTTGATTTCCTGATAACTTTGGGTTTGTTCATTTTTGGCAAAATGCTAGTCTAATTCGATTGGAATAGTGCCAATGAAAGGTGGTTTTTCATTTCATGATAACTCTGGGTTTGTTCGTTTTTGGCAAATTGCTATTCTAATTCGATTGGAATCGAACCAATGTAAAGTGGCTTCCGATTTCATGATAACTTTGGGTTTTTTCATTTTTGGCGAAATGCTAGTGTAATTCGATTGGAATCGAGCCAATGAAAAGTGGTTTTTGATTTCGCGATAACTTCGGGTTTGTTCGTTTTTGTCGAAATGCTAGTCTAATTTGATTAGAATCGAGTCAATGAAAAGTGGTTTTTGATTTCATGATAACTTCGGGCTTGTTTGTTTATGGCGAATTGCTAGTCTAATTCGATTTGAATCGAGCCAATGAAAAGTGGTTTTTGATTTCATGATAACTTCGGGTTTGTTCGTTTTTTGCGAAATGCTAGTCTAATTCGATTGGAATCGAGCCAATGAAAAGTTGTTTTTGATTTCATGATAACTTCTGGTTTCTTCATTTTTGGCGAATTGCTAGTCTAATTCGATTGGAATCGTGCCAATGAAAAGTGGTTTTTGATTTCATGATAACTTTGGGCTTTTTCATTTTTGGCTAAATGCTACTCTAATTCGATTGGAATGGAGCCAATGAAAAGTGATTTTTTATTTCATGATATATTCGGGTTTGTTCATTTTCGGCAAATTGCTTGTCTAATTCGATTGGAATTGAGCCAATGAAAAATGGTTTTTGATTTCATGATAACTTCGGGTTTGTTCATTTTCGACGATTTGCTAGTCTAATTCGATTGGAATCGAGACAATTAAAAGTGGTTTTTGATTTCATGATAACTTCGGGTTTGATCATTTTCGGCGAATTGCTAGTCTAATTCACTTGGAATCGAGCAAATGAAAAGTGGTTTTTGATTTCATGATAACTTCGGGTTTGTTCATTTTCGCCTAATTACTAGTCTAATTCCATTGGAATTGAGCCAATGAAAAGTTGGTTTTGATTTCATGATAACTTCGCTTTTGATCATTTTCGACAAATTGCTAGTCTAATTCGATTGGAATCGAGCCAATGAAAAGTGGCTTTCGATTTCATGAAATCTTCGGGTTTGATCGTTTTCGAAAACTTGCTAGTCTAATTCGATTGAAATCGAGATAATGAAAAGTGGTTTTCGATTTCATGATAACTTCAGGTTTGTTCATTTTTTGTGAAATGCTAGTCTAATTCGATTAGAATCGAGCCAATGAAAAGTCGTTTTAGATTTCATGATAAATTCGGGTTTCTTCATTTTCGGCGAATTACTTGTCTAATTCGATTGTAATCGAACCAATGAAAAGTGGTTTTCGATTACATGATAACTTCGGGCTTGTTTATTTTCGGCTAATTGCTAGTCTACTTCGATTGGAATCGAGCCAATGAAAAGTGATTTTTGATTTCATGATAACTTTGGGTTTGATCATTTTGGACGAATTGCTAGTCTAATTCGATTGGAAATGAGACAATGAAAAGTGGCTTTCAATTTCATGATAACCTCGGCTTTAATCATTTTCAAAAAATTGCTAGTCTAATTCGATTGGAATCGAGCCAATGAAAAGTGGTTTTCGATTTCATTATAATTTTTGTGTTTGATCATTTTCGACAAATTGCTAGTTGAATTAGATTGGATTCGAGCCATTGAAAAGTGGTTTTTGATTTCACGATAACTTCGGGTTTGTTCATTTTTGCCGAAATGCTAGTCTAATTTGATTGGAATCGAGCCAATGAAAAGTAGTTTTTGATTTCATGATAACTTTAGGTTTGTTCATTTTCGGCAAATTGCTAGGCTAATTCGATTGGAATTGAGCCAATGAAAAGTGGTTTTTGATTTCATGATAACTTCGGGTTTGATCGTTTTCGGAGAATTGCTAGTCTAATTCGATTGGAATCGAGCCAATGAAAAGTTGTTTTGATTTCATGGTAACTTCGGGTTTGTTCATTTTTGGCAGATTGCTAGTCTTATTCGATTAGAATCGAGCCAATGAAAAGTGGCTTTCGATTTCATGATAACATCAGGTTTGTTCGTCTTTGGCAAATTGCTATTCTAATTCGATTGGAATTGAGCCAATGAAAAGTGGTTTTTGATTTCATGATAACATCGAGTTTGTTCGTGTTTGGCGAATTGCTTGTCTAATTCGATTGCAATCGAGCCAATGAAAAGTTATTTTTGATTTCAAGATAACTTCGGGATTGTTCATTTTTGGCGAATTGCTAGTCTAATTCGATTGGAATCGAGCCAATGAAAATTGGTTTTTGATTTCATGATAACTTCAGGTTTGATCGTTTTCGGAGAATTGCAAGTCTAATTCGATTGGAATCGAGCAAATGAAAAGTTGTTTTGATTTCATGGTAACTTCGGGTTTGTTCATTTTTGGCGAATTGCTAGTCTTATTCAATTAGAATAGAGCCAATGAAAAGTGGCTTGCGATTTCATGATAATATTAGGTTTGTTCGTCTTTGGCAAATTTCTAGTCTAATTCGATTGGAATCAAGCCAATGAAAAGTGGTTTTTGATTTCATGATAACATCGGGTTTGTTCGTCTTTGGCAAATTGCTCGTCTAAATCGATTGGAATCGAGCCAATGAAAAGTTGTTTTCGATTTCGAGATAACTTCGGGATTGTTCATTTTTGGAGAATTGCGAGTCTAATTCAATTGGAATTGAGCCAATGAAAAGTTGTTTTTGATTTCATGATAACTTCGGATTTGATCGTTTTCAAAAATTGCTAGTCTAATTCCATTGGAATCGAGATAATGAAAAGTGGTTTTTGATTTCATGATAACTTCGGGTTTGATCATTTTCGACGAATTACTAGTCTAATTCGATTGGAATTGAGCCAATGCAAAGTGGATTTCGATTTCATGATAACTTTCGATTTGATCGTTTTCGGCAAACTCGTAGTCTATTTCGATTACAATCGAGCCAATGAAAAGTGGCTTTCGATTTCCTGATAACTTTGGGTTTGATTGTTTTCGGCAAACTCGTAGTCTATTTCGATTGGAATCGAGCCAATGAAAAGTGATTTTTGATTTCCTGATAACTTTGGGTTTGTTCATTTTTGGCAAAATGCTAGTCTAATTCGATTGGAATCGAGCCAATGAAAAGTGGTTTTTCATTTCATGATAACTTCGGGTTTGTTCATTTTTGGCGAATTGTTAGTCTAATTCGATTGGAATCGAGCCAATGAAAAGTGGTTTTTGATTTCATGATAACTCCGAGTTTGTTCATTTTTGGCAAATTGCTATTCTAATTCGATTGGAATCGTGGTTTTCGATTTCATGATAACTTTGGGTTTTTTTCATTTTTGGCGAAATGCTAGTGTAATTTGATTGGAATCGAGCCAATGAAAAGTGGTTTTTCATTTCAGGATAACTTCGGGTTTCTTCGTTTTTGGCGAAATTCTCGTCTAATTCGATTGGAATCGAGCCAATGAAAAGTGATTTTTGATTTCATGATAACTTTGGGTTTGATCGTTTAGGCAAATTCGTAGTCAATTTCGATTGGAATCGAGCCAATGAAAAGTGGTTTTTGATTTCCTGATAAATTTGGGTTTGTTCATTTTTGGCAAAATGCTAGTCTAATTCGATTGGAATCGAGCCAATGAAAAGTGGTTTTTCATTTCATGATAACTTCGGGTTTGCTCGTTTTTGACGAATTGTTAGTCTAATTCGATTGGAATCGAGCCAATGAAAAGTGGTTTTTGATTTCGTGATAACTCCGGGTTTGTTCGTTTTTGGCAAATTGCTATTCTAATTCTATTGGAATCGAACCAATGTAAAGTGGTTTTCGATTTCATGATAACTTTGGGTTTTTTCATTTTTGGCGAAATGCTAGTGTAATTCGATTGGAATCGAGCCAACGAAAAGTGGTTTTTCATTTCATGATAACTTCGGGTTTCTTCGTTTTTGGCGAAATGCTAGTCTAATTCGATTGGAATCGAGCCAATGAAAAGTAGTTTTTGATTTCAAGATACCTTCGAGGTTTGTTCATTTTTGGCGAATTGCAAGTCTTATTCGATTGGAATCGAGCCAATGAAAAACGGTTTTTGATTTCATGATAACTTCGGGTTTGTTCATTTTTTGCGAAATGCTTGTCTAATTCAATTGGAATCGAGCCAATGAAAAGTAGTTTTTCATTTCATGATAACTTCGGGTTTGTACGTTTTTGTCAAATTGCTTGTCTAATTCGATTGGAATCGAACCAATGAAAAGTGGTATTTGATTACATGATAACTTCGGGTTTGTTCGTTTTCGGCTAATTGCGAGTCTACTTGGATCGAAATCGAGCCAGTGAAATGTGATTTTTGATTTCAGGATAACTTTGGGTTTGTTCGTTATTTGCGAATTGTTAGTCCAATTCGATTGGAATCGAGCCAATGAAAAGTGGTTTTTGATTTCATGATAACTTCGGATTTGTACGTTTTTAGCAAATTGCTTGTCTAATTCGATTGGAATCGAGCCATTGAAAAGTGGATTTTTTGATTTCATGATAACTTCGGGTTTGTTCGTTTTTTACGAATTGCTAGTCTAATTCAATTAGAATCGAACCAATGAAAAGTAGCTTTTGATTTCATGAACTTCGGGTTTTTTTCATTTCTGGCGAAATGCTAATCAAAGTCGATTGGAATCGAGCCAATGAAAAGTGGTTTTTGATTTCATGATAACTTCGGGTTTGTTCGTTTTTGGCGAATTGCTAGTCTAATTCAATTGGAATCGAAAAAATGAAACGTAGTTTTTGATTTCATGATAACTTCGGGTTAGTTCATTTTTTGTGAAAATCTAGTCTAATTCGATTGGAATCGAGCCAGTGAAAAGTAGCTTTTGATTTCATGATAACTCCGTTTGTTCGTTTTTGGAAAATTGCTAGTCTAATTTGATTGGAATCGAGCCAATGAAAAGTGGTTTTTGATTTTATGGTAACTTCGGATTTGATCGATTTCGGAAATTGCTAGTCTAATTCGATTGGAATCGAGCCAATGAAAAGTGGTTTTTAATTTCATGATAACTTCGGGTTTGATCATTTTCGACGAATTACTAGTCTAATTCGTTTGGAATCGAGCTAAAGAAAAGTGGTTTTTGATTTAATGATAACTTCGGGTTTGTTCGTTTTCGCCTAATTGCTAGTTTAATTCGATTGGAATCGAGCCAATGAAAAGTGGTTTTTGATTTCATGATAACTTCGGGTTTGTTTATTTTCAGCTAATTGCTAGTCTAATTCGATTGGAATCGAACCAATGAAAAGTGGCTTTAGATTTCCTGATAACTTCGGGTTTGATCATTTTCGAAAACTTGCTAGTCTAATTCGAATGGAATCGAGCCAACGAAAAGTGGTTTTCGATTTCATGATGACTTTCGGTTTGATCGTTTTCGGCAAATTCCTAGTCTAATTCGATTGGAATCGAGCCAATGAAAAGTGGTTTTTGATTTCATGATAACTTTGGGTTTATTCCTTTTTGGTGAAATGCTAGTCTAATTCGATTGGGATCGAGCCAATGAAAAGTGTTTTTTGATTTCATGATAACTTCAGATTTGTTCATTTTTTACGAATTGCTAGTCTAATTCAAATGGACTCGAGCCAATGAAAAGTGGCTTTCGATTTCATGATAACTTTGGGTTTTTTCATTTTTGGTGAAATACTAGTCTAATTCGATTGGAATCGAGCCAATGAAAAATGGTTTTTGATTTCATGATAACTTCGGGTTTTTTTCATTTTTGTCGAAATGCTAGGCTAATTCGATTGGAATCTGGCCAATGAAAAGTGGTTTTTGATTTCTTGATAACTTCGGGTTTGTTTGTTTATGGCGAATTCCTAGTCTAATTCGATTTGAATCGAGCCAATGAAAAGTGGTTTTTGATTTCATGATAACTTCGAGTTTGTTCATTTTTTGCGAAATGCTTGTCTAATTCGATTGGAATCGAGCCCATGAAAAGTTGTTTTTGATTTCATGATAAGTTCGGGTTTCTTCATTTTTGGCGAATTGGTAGTCTAATTCGATTGGAATCGAGCCAATGAAAAGTGGCTTCTAATTTCATGATAACTTCGGGCTCGTTCGTTTTCCGCTAATTGCTAGTCTACTTGGATTGGAATCGAGCCAATGAAAAGTGGTTTTTGATTTCATGATAACTTCGGGTTTGTTCATCTTTGGCGAATTGCTAGTCTAATTCGATTGGAATCGAGCCAATGAAAAGTGGTTTTTGATTTCATGATAACTTCGGGTTTGTTCATCTTTGGCGAATTGCTAGTCTAATTCGATTGAAATCGAGACAATGAAAAGTGGTTTTTGATTTCATGATAACTTCCGGTTTGTACGTTTTTGGCAAATTGCTTGTCTAATTCGATTGGAATCGAGCCAATGAAAAGTGGTATTTTTGATTTCATGATAACTTCGGGTTTGTTCGTTTTTGGCGAATTGCTAGTCTAATTCGATTGGAATCGAACCAATGAAAAGTGGCTTTCGATTTCATGATAACTTCAGGTTTGATCGATTTCAAAAAATTACTAGTGTAATTCAATTGGAATCGAGCCAATGAAAAGTGGTTTTCGATTTCATGATAACTTCGGGATTTATCGTCTTCGACAAATTGCTAGTCTAATTCGATTTGATTCGAGCCGATGAAAAGTGGTTTTTTATTTCACGATAACTTCGGGTTTGTTCTTTTTAGCGAAATGCTAGTCTAATTTGATTAGAATCGAGCCAATGAAAAGTGGTTTTTGATTTCATGATAAATTTGGGTTTGTTTGTTTTCGACGAATTGCTAGTCTAATTCGATTGGAATCGAGCCAGTGAAAAGTGATTTTTGATTTCTTGATAACTTCGGGTTTGATTGTTTTCGGCGAATTGCTATTCTAATTCGATTGGAATCGTGTCAATGAAAAGTTTTTTTGATTTCATGGTAACTTCGGGTTTGTTCATTTTTGGCAAATTGCCAGTCTTATTCGATTAGAATCGAGCCAATGGAAAGTGGCTTTCGATTTCATGATAATATCGGGTCTGTTCTTCTTTCGCAAATTGCTAGTCTAATTTAATTGGAATCGAGTCAATGAAAAGTGGTTTTTGATTTCATGATAACATCGAGTTTGTTCGTCTTTGGCAAATTGTTAGTCTAATTTGATTGGAATCGAGCCAATGAAAAGTTGTTTTCGATTTCATGATAACTTCGGGATTGTTCATTTTTAGCGAATTTCTAGTCTAATTCGATTGGAATCGAGCCAATGAAAAGTTGTTTTCGATTTCATGATAACTTCGGGATTGTTCATTTTTAGCGAATTTCTAGTCTAATTCGATTGGAATCGAGCCAATGAAAAATGGTTTTTGATTTCATGATAACTTCGGGTTTGTTCATTTTTTGCGAAATGCCAGTCTAATTCGGTTGGAATCGAGCCAATGAAAAGTAGTTTTTGATTTCATCATAACTTCGGGTTTGTTCATTTTTGGCGAATTAAAAGTCTAACTTGATTGGAATTGAGCCAACGAAAAGTGGATTTTTATTTCATGATAACTTCGAGTTTGTACGTTTTTGTCAAATTGCTTGTCTAATTCGATTGGAATCGAGCCAATGAAAAGTGGTTTTTTTGATTTCATGATAACTTCGGGTTTGTTCATTTTTCGCGAATTGCTAGTCTAATAAGATTCGAATCAAACCAATAAAAAGTGGCCTTCGATTTCATTATAACTTTGGGCTTTTTCATTTTTGGCGAAATGCTACTCTAATTCGATTGGATTCGAGCCAATGAAAAGAGGTTTTTGATTTCATGATATATTCGGGTTTGTTCATTTTCGACAAATTACTACTCTAATTCGATTGGAATCAAGCCAATGAAAAATGGTTTTTGATTTCATGATAACTTTGGGTTTGTTCATTTTCGACGAATTGCTAGTCTAATTCGATTGGAATCGAGCCAATTAAAAGTGGCTTTTGATTTCATGATAACTTTGGGTTTGTTCATTTTCGACGAATTGCTAGTCTAATTCGATTGGAATCGAGCCAATTAAAAGTGGCTTTTGATTTCATGATAACTTCGGGTTTGATCATTTTCGGCGAATTGCTAGTCTAATTCGCTTGGAATCGAGCAAATGAAAAGTGGTTTTTGATTTCGTGATAACTTCGGCTTTGTTCATTTTCGCCTAATTACTAGTCTAATTCCATTGGAATCGAGCCAATGAAAAGTGGGTTTTGATTTCATGATAACTTCGCGTTTGATCATTTTCGGTGAATTGCTAGTCTGATTCGATTGGAATCGAGCAAATGAAAAGTGGCTTTCGATTTCATGAAATCTTCGGGTTTGATCGTTTTCGAAAACTTGCTAGTCTAATTCGATTGAAATCGAGCCAATGAAAAGTGGTTTTCGATTTCATGATAAATTTGGGTTTGTTCTTTTTTGCGAAATGCTAGTCTAATTCGATTGGAATCGAGCCAATGAAAAGTAGTTTTTGATTTCATGATGACTTTAGGTTTCTTCGTTTTTGGCGAATTGCTAGTCTAATTCGATTGTAATCGAACCAATGAAAAGTGGTTCTTGATTTCATGATAATTTCGGGTTTGTTTATTTTCGTCTAATTGCTAGTCTACGTCGATTGGAATCGAGCCAATGAAAAGTGGCTTTTGATTTCATGATAACTTTGGGTTCGATCATTTTTGGCAAATTGCAAGTCTAATTCGATTGGAATCGAGCCATTGAAAAATGGTTTTTGATTTCATGATAACTTCGGGTTTGTTCATTTTCGATGAATTGCTAGTCTAATTCAATTGGAGTCGAGCCAATTAAAAGTGTTTTTTGATTTCATGATAACTTCGGGTTTGATCATTTTCGACGAATTACTATTCTAATTCGCTTGGAATCGAGAAAATGAAAAGTGGTTTTTGATTTCATGATAACTTCGGGTTTGTTCATTTTCGCTTAATTGCTAGTCTAATTCTATTTGGTTTTTGATTTCATGATAACTTCGGGTTTGTTCATTTTCGCCTAATTACTAGTCTAATTCCATTGGAATCGAGCCAATAAAAAGTGGGTTTTGATTTCATGATAATTTCGCGTTTGATCATTTTTGGCGAATTTCTAGTCTAATTCGATTGGAATCGAGCCAATGAAAAGTGGCTTTCGATTTCATGAAAACTTCGGGTTTTATCCTTTTCGTAAATTTGCTAGTCTAATTCGATTGAAATTGAGCCATTGAAAAGTGGTTTTCGATTTCATGATAACTTCGGGTTTGCTCATTTTTTGCGAAATGCTAGTCTAATTCGATTGAAATCGAGCCAATGAAAAGTAGTTTTTGATTTCATGATGACTTTAGGTTTCTTCGTTTTTGGTGAATTGCTAGTCTAATTCGATTGTAATTGAACCAATGAAAAGTGGTTTTTGATTTCATGATAACTTCGGGTTTGTTTATTTTCGGCTAATTGCTAGTCTACTTCGATTGGAATCGAGCCAATGAAAAGTGGTTTTTTTGATTTCATGATAACTTTGGGTTTGATCATTTTCAGCTAATTGCTAGTCTAATTCGATTGGAAACGTGCCAATGAAAAGTGGCTTTCGATTTCATGATAACTTCTGGTTTGATCGTTTTCGAAAAATTGCTAGTCTAATTCGATTGGAATCGAGCCAATGAAAAGTGGTTTTCGATTTCATGATAATTTTTGTGTTTGATCATTTTCGACAAATCGCTAGTCGAATTCGATTGGATTCGAACCAATGAAAAGGGATTTTTGATTTCACGATAACTTCGAGTTTGTTTTTTTTGACGAAATGCTAGTCTAATTCGATTGGAATCGAGCCAATGAAAAGTGGTTTTTGATTTCATAATAACTTAGGGTTTGCTCATTTTCGGCAAATTGGTAGTCTGATTCGGTTGGAATTGAGCCAATGAAAACTGGTTTTTGATTTCTTGATAACTTTTGGCAAAGTGCTAGTCTTATTCGATTAGAATCGAGCCAATGAAAAGTGGCTTTCGATTTCATGATAACATCAAGTTTGTTCGTCTTTGGCAAATTGCTAGTCTAATTCGATTGGAATCGAGCTAATGAAAAGTGGTTTTTGATTTCATGATAACATCGAGTTCGTTCGTGTTTGGCGAATTGCTTGTCTAATTCGATTGGAATGGAGCCAATGAAAAGTTGTTTTCGATTTCAAGATAACTTCGGGATTGTTCATTTTTAGCGAATTTCTAGGCTAATTCGATTGGAATCGAGCCAATGAAAAGTTGTTTTCGAATTCAAGATAACTTCAGGATTGTTCATTTTTGACGAATTGCTAGTCTAATTCGATTGGAATCAAGCCAATGAAAAGTGGTTTTTGATTTCGTGATAACTTCGGGTTTGTTCTTTTTCGACGAATTGCTAGTCTAATTAGATTGGAATCGAGCCAATGAAAAGTGGTTTTTGATTTCGTGATAACTTCGGGTTTGTTCTTTTTCGGCGAATTGCTAGTCTAATTAGATTGGAATCCAGCCAATTAAAAGTGGTTTTTGATTTCATGATAACTTCGGGTTTGTTCATTTTTGGCAAATTGCTAGTCTTATTCGATTAGAAAAGAGCCAATGAGAAGTGGCTTTTGATTTCATGATAATATCAGGTTTGTTCGTCCTTGGCAAATTGCTAGTCTAATTCAATTGGAATCGAGCCAATGAAAAGTGGTTTTTGATTTCATGATAACATAGGGATCGCTCGTCTTTGGCAAATTGCTTGTCTAAGTCGATTGGAATCGAGCCCATGAAAAGTTGTTTTCGATTTCAAGATAACTTCGGGATTGTTCATTTTTGGCAAATTGCTAGTCTAATTCGATTGGAATCGAGCAAATGAAAAGTGATTTTTGATTTCATGATAACTTCGGGTTTTTTCTTTTTCGGCGAGTTGCTAGTCTAATTCTATTGGAATCGAGCCAATGAAAAGTGGTTTTTGATTTCATGATAACTTCGAGTTTGATCGTTTTCGGAGAATTGCTAGTCTAATTCGATTGTAATCGAGCCAATGAAAAGTTGTTTGTATTTCATGGTAACTTCAGGTTCGTTCATTTTTGGCAAATTGCTAGTTTTATTCGATTAGAATCGAGCCAATGAAAAGTGGCTTTCGATTTCATGATAACATCAGGTCTGTTAATCTTTGGAAAATTGCTAGTCTAATTCGATTGGAATCGAGCTAATGAAAAGTGGTTTTTGATTTCATAATAACTTCGGGTTTGTTCATTTTCGGCTAATTGATAGTCTGATTCGGTTGGAATTGAGCCAATGAAAACTGGTTTTTGATTTCTTGATAACTTCGGGTTTGATCATTTTCGGAGAATTGCTAATCTAATTCGATTGGAATCGAGCCAATGAAAAGTTGTTTTGATTTCATGGTAACTTCGGGTTTGTTCATTTTTGGCAAATTGCTGGTCTTATTCGATTAGAATCGAGCCAATGAAAAGTGGCTTTCGATTTCATGATAACATCAGGTTTGTTCGTCTTTGGCAAATTGCTAGTCTAATTCGATTGGAATCGAGCCAATGAAAAGTGGTTTTTGATTTCATGATAACATCGAGTTCATTCGTGTTTGGCGAATTGCTTGTCTAATTCGATTGGAATCGAGCCAATGAAAAGTTGTTTTCGATTTCAAGATAACTTCGGGATTGTTCATTTTTAGCGAATTCCTAGGCTAATTCGATTGGAATCGAGCAAATGAAAAGTGGTTTTTAATTTCATGATAACATCGGGTTTGTTCGTCTTTGGGAAATTGCTTGTCTAATTCGATTGGAATCGAGCCAATGAAAAGTTGTTTTCGAATTCAAGATAACTCCAGGATTGTTCATTTTTGACGAATTGCTAGTCTAATTCGATTGGAATCAAGCCAATGAAAAGTGGTTTTTGATTTCGTGATAACTTCGTGTTTGTTCTTTTCCGACGAATTGCTAGTCTAATTAGATTGGAATCGAGCCAATTAAAAGTGGTTTTTGATTTCATGATAACTTCGGGTTTGTTCATTTTTGGCAAATTGCTAGTCTTATTCGATTAGAATAGAGCCAATGAGAAGTGGCTTTTGATTTCATGATAATATCAGGTTTGTTCGTCCTTGGCAAATTGCTAGTCTAATTCAATTGGAATCGAGTCAATGAAAAGTGGTTTTTGATTTCATGATAACATCGGGTTTGCTCGTCTTTGGGAAATTGCTTGTCTAAGTCGATTGGAATCGAGCCCATGAAATGTTGTTTTCGATTTCAAGATAACTTCGGCATTATTCATTTTTGGCAAATTGCTAGTCTAATTCGATTGGAATCGAGCAAATGAAAAGTGGTTTTTGATTTCATGATAACTTCGGGTTTTTTCTTTTTCGGCGAGTTGCTAGTCTAATTCGATTGGAATCGAGCCAATGAAAAGTGGTTTTTGATTTCATGATAACTTCGGGTTTGATCATTTTCGGAGAATTGCTAGTCTAATTCGATTGTAATCGAGCCAATGAAAAGTTGTTTGTATTTCATGGTAACTTCAGGTTTGTTCATTTTTGGCAAATTGCTATTTTTATTCGATTAGAATCGAGCCAATGAAAAGTGGCTCTCGATTTCATGATAACATCTGGTCTGTTCATCTTTGGAAAATTGCTAGTCTAATTCGATTGGAATCGAGCCAATGAAAAGTGGTTTTTGATTTCATAATAACTTCGGGTTTGTTCATTTTCGGCTAATTGGTAGTCTGATTCGATTGGAATTGAGCCAATGAAAACTGGTTTTTGATTTCTTGATAACTTCGGGTTTGATCATTTTTAGAGAATTGCTAATCTAATTCGATTGGAATCGAGCCAATGAAAAGTTGTTTTGATTCATGGTAACTTCGAGTTTGTTCATTTTTGGCAAATTGCTAGTCTTATTCGATTAGAATCGAGCCAATGAAAAGTGGCTTTCGATTTCATGATAACATCAGGTTTGTTCGTCTTTGGCAAATTGCTAGTCTAATTCGATTGGAATCGAGTCAATGAAAAGTGGTTTTTGATTTCATGATAACATCAATTTTGTTCGTGTTTGGCGAATCGCTTGTCTAATTCGATTGGAATCGAGCCAATGAAAAGTTGTTTTCGATTTCAAGATAACTTCGGGATTGTTCATTTTTAGCGAATTTCTAGGCTAATTCGATTGGAATCGAGCCAATGAAAAGTGGTTTTTAATTTCATGATAACATCGGGTTTGTTCGTCTTTGGGAAATTGCTTGTCTAATTCGATTGGAATCGAGCCAATGAAAAGTTGTTTTCGAATTCAAGATAACTTCAGGATTGTTCATTTTTGACGAATTGCTAGTCTAATTCGATTGGAATCAAGCAAATGAAAAGTGGTTTTTGATTTCGTGATAACTTCGGGTTTGTTCTTTTTTGACGAATTGCTAGTCTAATTAGATTGGAATCGAGCCAATGAAAAGTGGTTTTTGATTTCGTGATAACTTCAGGTTTGTTCTTTTTCAGCGAATTGCTAGTCTAATTAGATTGGAATCCAGCCAATTAAAAGTGGTTTTTGATTTCATGATGACTTCCGGTTTGTTCATTTTTGGTAAATTGCTAGTCTTATTCGATTAGAATAGAGCCAATGAGAAGTGGCTTTTGATTTCATGATAATATAAAGTTTATTCGTCCTTGGCAAATTGCTAGTCTAATTCAATTGGAATCGAGTCAATGAAAAGTGGTTTTTGATTTCATGATAACATCGGGTTTGCTTGTCTTTGGGAAATTGCTTGTCTAAGTCGATTGGAATCGAGCCCATGAAATGTTGTTTTCGATTTCAAGATAACTTCGGCATTGTTCATTTTTGGCAAATTGCTAGTCTAATTCGATTGGAATCGAGCAAATGAAAAGTGGTTTTTGATTTCATGATAACTTTGGGTTTTTTCTTTTTCGGCGAGTTGCTAGTCTAATTCGATTGGAATCGAGCCAATGAAAAGTGGTTTTTGATTTCATGATAACTTCGGGTTTGATCATTTTCGGAGAATTGCTAGTCTGATTCGGTTGGAATTGAGCCAATGAAAACTGGTTTTTGATTTCTTGATAACTTCGGGTTTGATCATTTTCAGAGAATTGCTAATCTAATTCGATTGGAATCGAGCCAATGAAAAGTTGTTTTGATTTCATGGTAACTTCGAGTTTGTTCATTTTTGGCAAATTGCTAGTCTTATTCGATTAGAATCGAGCCAATGAAAAATGGCTTTCGATTTCATGATAACATTAGGTTTGTTCGTCTTTGGCAAATTGCTAGTCTAATTCGATTGGAATCGAGTCAATGAAAAGTGGTTTTTGATTTCATGATAACTTCGGGTTTTTACTTTTTCGGCGAGTTGCTAGTCTAATTCGATTCGAATCGAGCCAATGAAAAGTGGTTTTTGATTTCATGATAACTTCGGGTTTGATCGTTTTTGGAGAATTGCTAGTCTAATTCGATTGTAATCGAGCCAATGAAAAGTTGTTTTTATTTCATTGTAACTTCGGGTTTGTTCATTTTTGGCAAATTGCTAGTCTTATTCGATTAGAATCGAGCCAATGAAAAGTGGCTTTCGATTTCATGATAACATCAGGTTTGTTCGTCTTTGGAGAATTGCTAGTCTAATTCGATTGGAATCGAGCCAATGAAAAGTGGTTTTTGATTTCATGATAACATCGGGTTTGTTCGTCTGTGGCAAATTGCTTGTCTAATTCGATTGGAATGGAGCCAATGAAAAGTTGTTTTCGATTTCAAGATAACTTCGGGATTGTTCATTTTTGGCGAATTGCTAGGCTAATTCGATTGGAATCGAGCCAATGAAAAGTTGTTTTTGATTTCATGATAACTTTGGGTTTGTTCGTTTTTTGCGAAATGCTATTCTAATTCGGTTGGAATTGAGCCAATGAAAAGTGGTTTTTTATTTCATGATAACTTCAGGTTTGATCATTTTCGGCGAATTGCTACTCTACTTCGCTTGGAATCGAGCCAATAAAAAGTGGTTTTTGATTTCATTATAACTTCGGGTTTATTCATTTTCGCCAAATTACTGGTCTAATTCCATTGGAATCGAGCCAATGAAAAGTGGTTTTTTATTTCATGATAACTTTGGGTTTGATCATTTTCGGCAAATTGCTAGTCTAATTCGATTGGAAACGTGCCAATGAAAAGTGGCTTTCGATTTCATGATTACTTCGGGTTTGATCGTTTTCGAAAAATTGCTTGTCTAATTCGATTGGAATCGAGCCAATGAAAAGTGGTTTTCGATTTCATGATAATTTTCGGGTTTGATCATTTTTGACAAATTGCTAGTCTAATTCGATTGGATTCAAGCTAATGAAAAGTTGTTTTCGATTTCAAGATAACTTCGGGATTGTTCATTTTTGGTGAATTGCTAGTCTAATTCAATTGGAATCGAGCCAATGAAAAGTGGTTTTTGATTTCATGATAACTGCGGGCTTGTTCATTTTCGGCGAATTGCTAGTCTAATTCAATTGGAATCGAGCCAATGAAAAGTGGTTTTTGATTTCATGATATCTTCGGGGTTGATCGTTTTCAGAGAATTGCTAGTCTAATTCGATTGGACTCGAGCCAATGAAAAGTTGTTTTGATTTCATGGTGACTTCGGGTTTGTTCATTTTTGGCAAATTGCTAGTCTTATTCGATTAGAATCGAGCCAATGAAAAGTGGATTTCGATTTCATGATAGCATCAGGTTTTTTCTTCTTTGGCAAATTGCTAGTCTAATTCGATTGGAATCGAGCCAATGAAAAGTGATTTTTAATTTCATGATAACATTGGGTTTGTTCGTCTTTGGTAAATTGCTTATCTAATTCGATTGGAATCGAGCCAATTAAAAAAAATTTCAATTTCAAGATAACTTCGATTTTTTATTTTTGGCGAATTGCTAGCCTAATTCGATTGGAATCGAGCCAATTGAAAGTTGTTTTTGATTTCATGATAACTTCTGGTTTGTTCACTTTTTGAGAAATGCTAATCTAATTCGATTGGAATCGAGCCAATTGAAAGTGGTTTTTGATTTCATGATAACTTCTGGTTTGTTCACTTTTGGCGAATTGCTAGCCTAATTCAATTGGAAACGAGCCAATGAAAAGTGGTTTTTGATTTCATGATAACATCTGGTTCGTTCGTCTTTGGCGAATTGCCAGTCTAATTCGATTGGAATCGAGCCAATGAAAAGTGATTTTTGATTTCATGATAACGTCTGGTTCGTTCGTCTTTGGCGAGTTGCCCGTCTAATTCGATTGGAATCGAGCCAATGAAAAGTGGTTTTTGATTTCATGATAACTTCGGGTTTGATCATTTTTGGCTAATTCCTAGTCTAATTCGATTGGAATTGAGCTAACGAAAAGTGGTTTGGATTTCACGATAACTTCGGGTTTTTTCATTTTTGGCGAATTGCTAGTCTAATTAGATTGGAATCGAGCCAATGAAAAGTGGCTTTCGATTTCATGATTACTTCGGGTTTGTTCACTTTTGGAGAAATGCTAGTCTAATTCGATTGGAATCGAGCCAATTGAAAGTGGTTTTTGATTTAATGATAACTTCTGGTTTGTTCATTTTTGGCGAATTGCTAGCCTAATTCGATTGAAATCGAGCAAATGAAAAGTGGTTTTTGATTTCATAACAACTTCGGATATGATCGTTTTTCGAAATTGCCAGTCTAATTCGATCGGAATCGAGCCCATGGAAAGTGGTTTTTGATTTCATGATAACATCTGGTTCGTTCGTCTTTGGCGAATTGCCAGTCTAATTCGATTGGAATCGAACCAAAGAAAAGTGGTTTTTGATTTCATGATAACTTCGGGTTTGATCATTTTTGGCTAATTGCTAGTCTAATTTAGTTGGAATTGTGCTAGTGAAAAGTAATTTTGATTTCGCGATAACTTCGGGTTTGTTCATTTTCGACGAATTGCTAGTCTAATTCGATTGGAATCGAGCCAATTGAAAGTGGTTTTTGATTTCATGATAACTTCTGGTTGGTTCATTTTTGGCGAATTGCTAGCCTAATTCGATTGGAATCGAGCAAATGAAAAGTGGTTTTTGATTTCACGACAACTTCGGATTTGATCGTTTTCCGAAATTACCAGTCTAATTCGATTGGAATCGAGCTAATGAAAAGTGGTTTTTTATTTCATGATAACATCTGGTTCGTTCGTCTTTGGCGAATTGCCAGTCTAATTCGATTAGAATTGAGCCAATGAAAAGTGTTTTTTGATTTCATGATAACTTCAGGTTTGATCATTTTTGGCTAATTGCTAGTCTAATTCGATTGGAATTGAGCTAAGGAAAAGTGGTTTGGATTTCACGATAACTTGGGGTCTTTTCATTTATGGCGAATTGCTAGTCTAATTAGATTGGAATCGAGCCAATGAAAAGTGGCTTTCGATTTCATGATAACTTCGGGTTTGTTCACTTTTGGAGAAATGCTAGTCTAATTCGATTGGAGTCGAGCCAATTGAAAGTGGTTTTTGATTTCATGATAACTTCTGGTTTGTTCATTTTTGGAGAATTGCTAGGCTAATTCGTTCGGAATCGAGCCAATGAAAAGTTGTTTTTGATTTCACGATAACTTTGAGTTTTTTCATTTTTGGCGAATTGCTAGTCTAATTAGATTGGAATCGAGCCAATGAAATGTGGCTTTCCATTTCATGATAACTTCGGGTTTGTTCATTTTTGGAGAAATGCTAGTCTAATTCGATTGGAATTGAACCAATGAAAATTGGTTTTTGATTTCACGATAACTTTGGTTTGTTCGTTTTTGACGAATTGCCAGTCTAATTCGATTGGAATCGAAACAATGAAAAGTGGTTTTGATTTCATGATGACTACGGGTTTGATCGTTTTCAGCTAATTGCTAGTCTAATTTGAGTGGAATTGTGCTAGTGAAAAGTGATTTTGATTTCATGATAACTTCGGGTTTGTTCATTTTCGGCGAATTGCTAGTCTAATTCGATTGGAATCGAGCCAATTAAAAGTGGTTTTTGATTTCATGATAACTTCTGGTTTGTTCATTTTTGGCAAATTGCTAGCCTCATTCGATTGGAATCGAGCCAATTAAAAGTGGTTTTTGATTTCATGATAACTTCTGGTTTGTTCATTTTTGGCAAATTGCTAGCCTAATTCGATTGGAATCGAGCCAATGAAAAGTGGTTTTTGATTTCAGGACAACTATGGATTTGATCGTTCTCCGAAATTGCCAGTCTAATTTGATTGGAATCGAGCTAATGAAAAGTGGTTTTTTATTTCATGATAACATCTGGTTCGTTCGTCTTTGGCGAATTGCCAGTCTAATTCGATTAGAATCGAGCCAATGAAAAGTGATTTTTGATTTCACGATAACTTCGGGTTTGATCATTTTCGGCTAATTGCTAGTCTAATTCGATTGGAATTGAGCTAATAAAAATTGGTTTGGATTTCACGATAACTTCGGGTTTTTTCAATTTTGGCGAATTGCTATTCTAATTAGACTGGAATCGAGCCAATGAAAAGTGGCTTTCGATTTCATGATAACTTCGGGTTTGTTCACTTTTGGAGAAATGCTTGTCTAATTCGATTGGAATCGAGCCAATTGAAAGTTGTTTTTGATTTCATCAAAACTTCTGGTTTGTTCATTTTTGGCGAATTGCTAGCCTAATTCGATTGGAATCGAGCAAATGAAAAGTGGTTTTTGATTTCATGACAACTTCGGACATGATCGTTTTTCGAAATTGCAAGTCTAATTCGATCGGAATCGAGCCCATGAAAAGTGGTTTTTGATTTCATGATAACATCTGGTTCGTTCGTCTTTGGCGAATTGCCAGTCTAATTCGATTGGAATCGAGCCAATTGAAAGTGGCTTTTGATTTCATGATAACTTCTGGTTTGTTCATTTTTGGCGAATTGCTAGCCTAATTCGATTGGAAACGAGCCAATGAAAAGTGGTTTTTGATTTCATGACAACTTCGACTTTGATCGTTTTCCGAAATTGCCAGTCTAATTCGATTGGAATCGAGCCATTGAAAAGTGGTTTTGGATTTCATGATAACGTCTGGTTCGTTCGTCTTTGGCGAATTGCCAGTCTAATTTGATTGGAATCGAGCCAATGAAAAGTGATTTTTGATTTCATGATAACTTCGGTTTGATCATTTTTGGCTAATTGCTAGTCTAATTCGATTGGAATTGAGCTAATGAAAAGTGGTTTGGATTTCACGATAACTTCGAGTTTTTTCATTTTTAGCGAATTACTAGTCCAATTAGATTGGAATCGAGCCAATGAAAAGTGGCTTTTGATTTCATGATAACTTCGGGTTCGTTCATTTTTGGAGAAATGCTAGTCTAATTCTATTGGAATCGAACCAATGAAAATTGGTTTTTGATTTCATGATAACTTCGGGTTTGATCATTTTTGGCTAGTTGCTAGTCTAATTCGATCGGAATTGAGCTAATGAAAAGTGGTTTGGATTTCAGGATAACTTTGGGTTTTTTCATTTTTGGCGAATTGCTAGTCTAACTAGATTGGAATCGAGCCAATGGAAAGTGGCTTTCGATTTCTTGATAACTTCGGGTTTGTTCATTTTCGACGAATTGGTAGTGTAATTCGATTGGAATCGAGCCAATTAAAAGTGGTTTTTGATTTCACGATAACTTCTGGTTTGTTCATTTTTGGCGAATTGCTAGCCTAATTCAATTGGAATCGAGCAAATGAAAAGTGGTTTTTGATTTCATGATAACTTCTGGTTTGTTCACTTTTAGCGAATTGCTAGCCTAATTCAATTGGAAACGAGCCAATGAAAAGTGGTTTTTGATTTCATGATAACTTCGGGTTTGATCGTTTTTGGAGAATTGCTAGTCTAATTCGATTGTAATCGAGCCAATGAAAAGTGGTTTTTGATTTCATGATAACGTCTGGTTCGTTCGTCTTTGGCAAATTGCTCGTCTAATTCGATTGGAATCGAGCCAATGAAAAGTGGCTTTCGATTTCATGATAACATCAGGTTTGTTCGTCTTTGGAGAATTGCTAGTCTAATTCGATTGGAATCGAGCCAATGAAAAGTGGTTTTTGATTTCATGATAACGTCTGGTTCGTTCGTCTTTGGCAAATTGCTCGTCTAATTCGATTGGAATCGAGCCAATGAAAAGTGGTTTTTGATTTCATGATAACTTCGGGTTTGATCATTTTTGGCTAATTCCTAGTCTAATTCGATTGGAATTGAGCTAACGAAAAGTGGTTTGGATTTCACGATAACTTTTGGTTTTTTTATTTTTGGCGAATTGCTAGTCTAATTAGATTGGAATCGAGCCAATGAAAAGTGGCTTTCGATTTCATGATAACTTCAGGTTTTTTCACTTTTGGAGAAATGCTAGTCTAATTCGATTGGAATCGAGCCAATTGGAAGTGGTTTTTGATTTAATGATAACTTCTGGTTTGTTCATTTTTGGCGAATTGCTAGCCTAATTCGATTGAAATCGAGCAAATGAAAAGTGGTTTTTGATTTCATAACAACTTCGGATATGATCGTTTTTCGAAATTGCCAGTCTAATTCGATCGGAATCGAGCCCATGAAAAGTGGTTTTTGATTTCATGATAACATCTGGTTCGTTCGTCTTTGGCGAATTGCTAGTCTAATTCGATTGGAATCGAGCCAAAGAAAAGTGGTTTTTGATTTCATGATAACTTCGGGTTTGATCATTTTTGGCTAATTGCTAGTCTAATTTAATTGGAATTATGCTAGTGAAAAGTGATTTTGATTTCGCGATAACTTTGGGTTTGTTCATTTTCGGCGAATTGCTAGTCTAATTCGATTGGAATCGAGCCAATTGAAAGTGGTTTTTGATTTCATGATAACTTCTGGTTGGTTCATTTTTGGCGAATTGCTAGCCTAATTCGATTGGAATCGAGCAAATGAAAAGTGGTTTTTGATTTCACGACAACTTTGGATTTGATCGTTTTCCGAAATTGCCAGTCTAATTCGATTGGAATCGAGCTAATGAAAAGTGGTTTTTTATTTCATGATAACATCTGGTTCGTTCGTCTTTGGCGAATTGCCAGTCTAATTCGATTAGAATTGAGCCAATGAAAAGTGTTTTTTGATTTCATGATAACTTCGGGTTTGATCATTTTTGGCTAATTGCTAGTCTAATTCGATTGGAATTGAGCTAAGGAAAAGTGGTTTGGATTTCACGATAACTTCGGGTGTTTTCATTTATGGTGAATTGCTAGTCTAATTAGATTGGAATCGAGCCAATGAATAGTGGCTTTCGATTTCATGATAACTTCGGGTTTGTTCACTTTTGGAAAAATGCTAGTCTAATTCGATTGGAATCGAGCCAATTGAAAGTGGTTTTTGATTTCATGATAACTTCTGGTTTGTTCATTTTTGGCGAATTGCTAGGCTAATTCGATCAGAATCGAGCCAATGAAAAGTGGTTTTTGATTTCACGATAACTGCGGGTTTTTTCATTTTTGGCGAATTGCTAGTCTAATTAGATTGGAATCGAGCCAATGAAATGTGGCTTTCCATTTCATGATAACTTCGGGTGTGTTCATTTTTGGAGAAATGCTAGTCTAATTCGATTGGAATTGAACCAATGAAAATTGGTTTTTGATTTCACGATAACTTTGGTTTGTTCGTTTTTGGCGAATTGCCAGGCTAATTCGATTGGAATCGAAACAATGAAAAGTGTTTTTTGATTTCATGATGACTACGGGTTTGATCGTTTTCGGCTAATTGCTAGTCTAATTTGAGTGGAATTGTGCTAGTGAAAAGTGATTTTGATTTCATGATAACTTCGGGTTTGTTCATTTTCGGCGAATTGCTAGTCTAATTTGATTGGAATCGAGCCAATTAAAAGTGGTTTTTGATTTCATGATAACTTCTGGTTTGTTCATTTTGGGCAAATTGCTAGCTTAATTCGATTGGAATCGAGCCAATGAAAAGTGATTTTTGATTTCATGATAACTACGGATTTGATCGTTCTCCGAAATTGCCAGTCTAATTGGATTAGAATCGAGCTAATGAAAAGTGGTTTTTCATTTCATGAAAACATCTGGTTCGTTCGTCTTTGGCGAATTGCCAGTCTAATTCGATTAGAATCGAGCCAATGAAAAGTGGTTTTTGATTTCATGATAACTTCGGGTTTGATCATTTTCGGCTAATTGCTAGTCTAATTCGATTGGAATCGAGCCAATGAAAAGTGGTTTTTGATTTCATGATAACTTCGGGTTTGATCATTTTCGGCTAATTGCTAGTCTAATTCGATTGGAATTGAGCTAATAAAAAGTGGTTTGGATTTCACGATAACTTCGGGTTTTTTCAATTTTGGCGAGTTGCTGGTCTAATTAGATTGGAATCGAGCCAATGAAAAGTGGCTTTCGATTTCATGATAACTTCGGGTTTGTTCACTTTTGGAGAAATGCTTGTCTAATTCGATTGGAATCGAGCCAATTGAAAGTGGTTTTTGATTTCATCATAACTTCTGGTTTGTTCATTTTTGGCGAAAACCTAGCCTAATTCGATTGGAATCGAGCAAATGAAAAGTGGTTTTTGATTTCATGACAACTTCGGACATGATCGTTTTTCGAAATTGCCAGTCTAATTCGATCGGAATCGAGCCCATGAAAAGTGGTTTTTGATTTCATGATAACATCTGGTTCGTTCGTCTTTGGCGAATTGCCAGTCTAATTCGATTGGAATCGAGCCAATTGAAAGTGGCTTTTGATTTCATGATAACTTCTGGTTTGTTCATTTTTGGCGAATTGCTAGCCTAATTAAATTGGAAACGAGCCAATGAAAAGTGGTTTTTGATTTCATGACAACTTCGACTTTGATCGTTTTCCGAAATTGCCAGTCTAATTCGATTGGAATCGAGCCATTGAAAAGTGGTTTTCGATTTCATGATAACATCTGGTTCGTTCGTCTTTGGCGAATTGCCAGTCTAATTTGATTGGAATCGAGCCAATGAAAAGTGGTTTTTGATTTCATGATAACTTCGGTTTGATCATTTTTGGCTAATTGCTAGTCTAATTCGATTGGAATTGAGCTAATGAAAAGTGGTTTGGATTTCACGATAACTTCGAGTTTTTTCATTTTTAGCGAATTACTAGTCCAATTAGATTGGAATCGAGCCAATGAAAAGTGGCTTTCGATTTCATGATAACTTCGGGTTCGTTCATTTTTGGAGAAATGCTAGTCTAATTCGATTGGAATTGAACCAATGAAAATTGGTTTTTGATTTCATGATAACTTCGGGTTTGATCATTTTTGGCAAGTTGCTAGTCTAATTCGATTGGAATTGAGCTAATGAAAAGTGGTTTGGATTTCAGGATAACTTCGAGTTTTTTTCATTTTTGGCGAATTGCTAGTCTAATTAGATTGGAATCGAGCCAATGGAAAGTGGCTTTCGATTTCATGATAACTTCGGGTTTGTTCATTTTCGACGAATTGCTAGTGTAATTCGATTGGAATCGAGCCAATTAAAAGTGGTTTTTGATTTCACGATAACTTCTGGTTTGTTCATTTTTGGCGAAATGCTAGCCTAATTCAATTGGAATCGAGCAAATGAAAAGTGGTTTTTAATTTCATGACAACTTCGGATATGATCATTTTTCGAAATTGCCTGTCTAATTCGATCGGAATCGAGCCAATGAAAAGTGGTTTTTGATTTCATGATAACATCTGGTTCGTTCATCTTTGGCGAATTGCCAGTCTAATTCGATTGGAATCGAGCCAATGAAAAGTGGTTTTTGATTTCATGATAACGTCTGGTTCGTTCGTCTTTGGCGAATTGCCCGTCTAATTCGATTGGAATCGAGCCAATGAAAAGTGGTTTTTGATTTCATGATAACTTCGGGTTTGATCATTCTTGGCTAATTGCTAGTCTAATTCGATTGGAATTGAGCTAACAAAAAGTGGTTTGGATTTCACGATAACTTTGAGTTTTTTCATTTTCGGCGAATTCTAGTCGAATTAGATTGGAATCGAGCCAATGAAAAGCGGCTTTCGATCTCATGATAACTTTGGGTTTGTTCACTTTTGGAGAAATGCTAGTCTAATTCGATTGGAATCAAGCCAATTGAAAGTGGTTTTTGATTTCATGATAACTTCTGGTTTGTTCATTTTTGGCGAATTGCTAGCCTAATTCGTTTGAAATCGAGCAAATGAAAAGTGGTTTTTGATTTCATGACGACTTCGGATATGATCGTTTTTTGAAATTGCCAGTCTAAATCGATCGGAATCGAGCGCTCGAAAAGTAGTTTTTGTTTTCATGATAACATCTGGTTCGTTCGTCTTTGGCGAATTACCAGCCTAATTCGATTGGAATCGAGCCAATTGAAAGTGGCTTCTGATTTCATGATAACTTCTGGTTTGTTCATTTTTGGCAAATTGCTAGCCTAATTCGATTGGAAACGAGACAATGAAAAGTGGTTTTTGATTTCAAGACAACTTCGAATTTGATCGTTTTCCGAAATTGCCAGTCTAATTCGATTGGAATCGAGCCAATGAAAAGTGGTTTTTGATTTCATGATAACTTCGGGGTTGATCATTTTTGGCTAATTGCTAGTCTAATTCGATTGGAATTGAGCTAATGAAAGGTGGTTTGGATTTCACGATAACTTCGGGTTTTTTCATTTTTGGCGAATTGCTAGCCTAATTAGATTGGAATCGAGCCAATGGAAAGTGGCTTTCGATTTCATGATAACTTCGGGTTTGTTCATTTTCGATGAATTGCTAGTGTAATTCGATTGGAATCGAGCCAATTAAAAGCGGTTTTTGATTTCATGATAATTTCTGGTTTGTTCATTTTTGGCGAATTGCTAGCCTAATTCGATTGGAATCGAGCAAATGAAAAGTGGTTTTTGATTTCATGACAACTTCGGATATGATCATTTTTCGAAATTGCCAGTCTAATTCGATCGGAATCGAGCTAATGAAAAGTGGTTTTTGATTTCATGATAACATCTGGTTCGTTCGTCTTTGGTGAATTGCCAGTCTAATTCGATAATCGAGCCAATGAAAAGTGATTTTTGATTTCATGATAACTTCGGGTTTGATGATTTTTGGCTAATTGCTAGTCTAATTCGATTGGAATTGCGCTAATGAAAAGTGGTTTTGATTCCACGATAACTTCGCTTTTTTTCATTTTTGGCGAATTGCTAGTCTAATTAGATTGGAATCGAGCCAATGAAAAGTGGCTTTCTATTTCATGATAACTTCGGGCTTGTTCATTTTTTAAGAAATGCTAGTCTAATTCGATTGGAATCGAACCAATGAAAAGTGGTTTTTGATTTCATGATAACTACGGGTTTGATCGTTTTCGGCTAATTGCTAGTCTAATTTGATTGGAATTGTGCTAGTGAAAAGTGATTTTGATTTCATGATAACTTCGGGTTTGTTCATTTTTGGCGAATTGCTAGTCTAATTTGATTGGAATTGTGCTAGTGAAAAGTGATTTTGATTTCATGATAACTTCGGGTTTGTTCATTTTCGGCGAATTGCTAGTCTAATTCGATTGGAATCGAGCCAATTGAAAGTGGCTTTTGATTTCATGATAACTTCATGTTTGTTCATTTTTGGCGAATTGCTAGCCTAGTTCGATTGGAATCTAGCCAATGAAAAGTGGTTTTTGATTTCATGACAACTTTGGATTTGATCGTTTTTCGAAATTACCAGTCTAATTGGATTGAAATCAAGCCAATGAAAATTAGTTTTTTATTTCACGATAACATTTGGTTCCTTCGTCTTTGGCGAATTGCCAGTCTAATTCCATTGGAATCGAGCCAATGAAAAGTGGTATTTGATTTCATGATAACTTCGGGTTTGATCATTTTTGGCTAATTACTAGTCTAATTCGATTGGAATTGAGCTAAAGAAAAGTGGTTTGGATTTCACGATAACTTCGTGTTTTTTCATTTTTGACGAATTGCTAGTCTAATTAGATTGGAATCGAGCAAATGAAAAGTGGCTTTCGATTTCATGATAACTTCGGGTTTGTTCACTTTTGGAGAAATGCTAGTCTAACTCGATTCGAACTAATGAAAAGTGGCTTTTGATTTCACGATAACTTCGGGTTTGTTCATTTTTGGCGAATTGCCAGTTTAATTCGATTGGAATCGGGCCAATGAAAAGTGGTTTTTGATTTCATGATTACTACGGGTCTGATCGTTTCCGGCTAATTGTTAGTCTAATTTGATTGGAATTGTGCTAGTGAAAAGTGATTTTGATTTCATGATAACTTCGGGTTTGTTCATTTTCGGCGAATTGCTGGTCTAATTCGATTGGAGTCGAGCAAATTGAAAGTGGTTTTTGATTTCATGATAACTTCTGGTTTGTTCATTTTTGGCGAACTGCTAGCCTAATTCGATTGGAATCGAGCCAATGAAAAGTGGTTTTTGATTTCATGAAAACTTCGGATTTGATCTTTTTTCGAAATTGCCAGTCTAACTGGATTGGAATCGAGCCAATGAAAAGTGATTTTTGATTTCATGATAACGTCTGGTTCGTTCGTCTTTGGCGAATTGCCAGTCTAATTCTATTAGAATCGAGCTAATGAAAAGTGGTTTTTGATTTCATGATAACTTCGGGTTTGATCATTTTTGGCTAATTGCTAGTCTAATTCGATTAGAATTGAGCAAACGAAAAGTGGTTTGGATTTCACGATAACTTCGGGTTTTTTCATTTTTTGCGAATTGCTAGTCTAATTAGATTGGAATCGAGCCAATGAAAAGTGGCTTTCGATTTCATGATAACTTCGGTTTTGTTCACTTTTGGGGAAATGCTAGTCTAACTCGATTGGAATCGAACCAATGAATTGTGGTTTTTGATTTCACGATAACTTCGGGTTTGTTCATTTTTGGCGAATTGCCAGTCTAATTCGATTGGAATCAGGCCAATGAAAAGTGGTTTTGATTTCATGATTACTACGCGTCTGATCGTTTTCGGCTAATTGCTAGTCTAATTTGATTGGAATTGTGCAAGTGAAGAGTGATTTTTATTTCATGATAACTTCGGGTTTGTTCATTTTCGGCGAATTGCTAGTCTAATTCGATTGGAGTCGAGCCAATTGAAACAGGTTTTTGATTTCATGATAACTTCTGGTTTGTTCATTTTTGGCGAATTGTTAGCCTAATGCGATTGGAATCGAGCCAATGAAAAGTGGTTTTTGATTTCATGATAACTTCGGATTTGATCGTTTTTCGAAATTGCCTGTCTAACTGGATTGGAATCGAGCCAATGAAAAGTGGTTTTTGATTTCACGAAAACGTCTGGTTCGTTCGTCTTTGGCGAATTGCCAGTCTAATTCGATTGGAATCGAGCTAATGAAAAGTGGTTTTTGATTTCATGATAACTTCGGGTTTGATCATTTTTGGCTAATTGCTAGTCTAATTCGATTAGAATTGAGCAAAGGAAAAGTGGTTTCGATTTCACGATAACTTCGGGTTTTTTCATTTTTGGCGAATTGCTAGTCTAATTAGATTGGAATCGAGCCAATGAAAAGTGGCTTTCGATTTCATGATAACTTCGGATTTGTTCACTTTTGGGGAAATGCTAGTCTAACTCGATTCGAACCAATGAAAAGTGGTTTTTGATTTCACGATAACTTCGGGTTTGTTCATTTTTGGCGAATTGCCAGTCTAATTCGATTGGAATCGGGCCAATGAAAAGTGGTTTTTGATTTCATTATAACTTCGGATTTGATCATTTTCGGCTAATTACTAGTCTAATTTGATAGGAATTGTGCTAGTGAAAAGTGATTTTGATTTCATGATAACTTCGGGTTTGTTCATTTTCTGCGAATTGCTAGTCTAATTCGATTGGAATCGAGCTAATTGAAAGTGGTTTTTGTTTTATGATAACTTCTGGTTTGTTCATTTTTGGCGAATTGCTAGCTTAATTCGATTGGAATCGAGCCAATGAAAAGTGGTTTTTGATTTCATGACAACTTCGAATTTGATCATTTTCCGAAATTGCCAGTCTAATTCGATTGGAATCGAGCCAATGAAAACTGGTCTTTGATTTCATGATAACATCTGGTTCGTTCGTCTTTGGCGAATTCCCAGTCTAATTCGATTGGAATCGAGCCAATGAAAAGTGGATTTTGATTTCATGACAATTTCGGCTTTGATCATTTTTGGCTAATTGCTAGTCTGATTCGATTGGAATTAAGCCAATGAAAAGGGGTTTGGATTTCACGGTAACTTCGGATTTTTTCATTTTTGGCGAATGGCTAGTCTAATTAGATTGGAATCGAGCCAATGAAAGTGGCGTTCGATTTCATGAAAAATTCGGGTTTGTTCATTTTTGGTGAATTGCTAGTGTAATTCGATTGGAATCGAGCCAATTAAAAGTGGTTTTTGATTTCATGATAACTTCTGGTTTGTTCATTTTTGGTGAATTGCTAGCCTAATTCGATTGGAATCGAGCCAATGAAAAGTGGTTTTTGATTTCATGAAAACTTTGGATTTGTTCTTTTTCCGAAATTACCAGTCTAATTGGATTGGAATCGAGCCAATGAAAAGTGGTTTTTAATTTCATGATAACGTCTGGTTCGTTCGTCTTTAGCGAATTGCCAGTCTAATTCAATTGGAATCGAGCCAATTAAAAGTGGTTTTTGATTTCATGATAACTTCTGGTTTGTTCATTTTTGGTGAATTGCTAGCCTAATTCGATTGGAATCGAGCCAATGAAAAGTGGTTTTTGATTTCATGACTACTTCGGATTTGTTCGTTTTTCGAAATTGCCAGTCTAATTGGATTGGAATCGAGCCAATGAAAAGTGGTTTTTGATTTCATGATAACGTCTGGTTCGTTCGTCTTTGGCGAATTGCCAGTCTAATTCAATTGGAATCGAGCCAATGAAAAGTGGTTTTTGATTTTATGATAACTTCGGGTTTGATCATTTTTGGCTAATTGCTTGTCTAATTCGATTGGAATTGAGCTAATGAAAAGTGGTTTGGATTTCACAATAACTTCGGGTTTTTTTATTTTTGGCGAATTGCTAGTCTAATTGATTGGAATCGAGCCAATGAAAAGTGGCTTTCGATTTCATGATAACTTCGGGTTTGTTCATATTTGGAGAAATGCTAGTCTAATTCGATTGGAATCGAACCAATGAAAAGTGGTTTTAAATTTCACGATAACTTTGGGTTTGTTCGTTTTTGGCGAATTGCCAGTCTAATTCGATTGGAATCGAGCCAATGAAAAGTGGTTTTTAATTTCATGATAACTACGGGTCTGATCGTTTTTGGCTAATTGCTAGTCTAATTTAATTGGAATTGTGCTAGTGAAATGTGATTTTGATTTCATGATAACTTCGGGTTTGTTCATTTTCGGCTAATTGCTAGTCTAATTCAATTGGAATCGAGCGAATTGAAAGTGGTTTTTGATTTTATGATAACTTCTGATTTGTTCATTTTTGGCGAATTGCTAGCCTAATTCGATTGGAATCGAGCCAATGAGAAGTGGTTTTTGATTTCATGACAACTTTGAATTTGATCGTTTTTCGAAATTGCCAGTCTAATTCGATTGAAATCGTCCCAATGAAAAGTAGTTTTTGATTTCATGATAACGTCTGGTTCGTTCATCTTTGGCAAATTGCCAGTCTAATTCGATCGGAATCGAGCCAATGAAAAGTGGTTTTTGATTTCATGATAACTTCGGGTTTGATCATTTTTGGCTAATTGCTAGTCTAATTCGATTGGAATTGAGCTAACGAAAAGTGGTTTGGATTACACGATAACTTCGGGTTTTTTCATTTTTGGCGAATTGCTAGTCTAATTAGATTGGAATCGAGCCGATGAAAAGTGGCTTTCGATTTCACGATAACTTAGGGTTTGTTCACTTTTGGAGAAATGCTAGTCTAATTCGATTGGAATCGACCCAATGAAAAATTGTTTTTGATTTCACGATAACTTCGAGTTTGTTCATTTTCGGCGAATTGCCAGCCTAATTCGATTGGAATCGGGCCAATAAAAAGTGGTTTTTGATTTCATTATAACTTCGGATTTGATCGTTTTCGGCTAATTGCTAGTCTAATTTTAGTCTAATTCGATTGGAATCGGGCCAATGAAGAGTGGTTTTTGATTTCATTATAACTTCGAATTTGATCATTTTCGGCTAATTGCTAGTCTAATTTGATTGGAATTGTGCTAGTGAAAAGTGAGTTTGATTTCATGATAACTTCAGGTTTGTTCATTATCGGCGAATTGCTAGTCTAATTCGATTGGAATCGAGCCAATTGAAAGGGGTTTTTGATTTCATGATAACTTCTGGTTTGTTCATTTTTGGCGAATAGGTAGCCTAATTCGATTGGAATCGAGCCAATGAAAAGTGATTTTTTATTTCACGACAACTTCGGGTTTGATCGTTTTTCGAAATTGCCAGTCTAATTCAATTGGAATCGAGCCAATGAAAAGTGGTTTTTGATTTCATGATAACATCTGGTTCGTTCGTCTTTGGCGAATTGCCAGTCCAATTCGATTGGAATCGAGCCAATGAAAAGTGATTTTTTATTTCATGATAACTTCGGGTTTGATCATTTTTAGCTAATTGCTAGTCTAATTCGATTGGAATTGAGCTAATGAAAAGTGGTTTCGATTTCACGATAACTTCGGGTCTTTTCATTTTTGGCGAATTGCTAGTCTAAGTAGATTGGAATCGAGCCAATGAAAAGTGATTTTCGATTTCATGATAACTTTGGGTTTGTTCTTTTTCGACGAATTGCTAGTGTAATTCGATTGGAATCGAACAAATTAAAAGTGGTTTTTGATTTCATGATAACATCTAGTTCGTTTGTCTTTAGCGAATTGCCAGTCTAATTGGATTGGAATCGACCCAATGAAAAGTGGTTTTTGATTTCATGATAACATCTGGTTCGTTCGTCATTGGCGAATTGCCAGTCTAATTCGATTGGAATCGAGCCAATGAAAAGTGGTTTTTGATTTCATGATAACTTCGGGTTTGATCATTTTTGGCTAATTGGTAGTCTAATTCGATTGGAATTGAGCTAATGAAAAGTGTTTTCGATTTCACGATAACTTCGGGTTTTTTCATTTTTGGCGAATTGCTAGTCTAATTAGATTGGAATCGAGCAAATGAATAGTGGCTTTCGATTTCATGATAACTTCGGGTTTGTTCATTTTTGGAGAAATGCTAGTCTAATTCGATTGGAATCGAACCAATGAAAAGTGGATTTTGATTTCACGATAAGTTCGGGTTTGTTCATTTTTGGCGAATTGCCAGTCTAATTCGATTGGAATCGGGCCAATGAAAAGTGGTTTTTGATATCATTATAACTTCGGATTTGATCGTTTTCGGCTAATTGCTAGTCTAATTTGATTGGAATTGTGCTAGTGGAAAGTGATTTTGATTTCATGATAACTTCGGGTTTGTTCATTTTTGGCGAATTGCTAGTCTAATTCGATCGGAATCGAGCCAATTGAAAGTGGTTTTTGATTTCATGATAACTTCTGGTTTGTTCATTTTTGACGAATTGCTAGCCTAATTCGATTGAAATCGAGCCAATGAAAAGTGGTTTTTGATTTCATGACAACTTCGAATTTGATTATTTTCCAAAATTGCCAGTCTAATTCAATTGGAATCGAGCCAATGAAAAGTGGTTTTTGCTTTCATGATAACATCTGGTTCGTTCGTCTTTGGCGAATTGCAAGTCCAATCCGATTGAAATCGAGCCAATGAAAAGTGGTTTTTGATTTCATGATAACTTCGGACTTGATCATTTTTGGCTAATTGCTAGTCTAATTCGATTGGAATTGAGCTAATGAAAAGTGGTTTCGATTTCACGATAACTTTGGGTTTTTTCATTTTTGGCGAATTGCTAGTCTAATTAGATTGGAATTGAGCCAATGAAAAGTGGCTTTCGATTTCATGATAACTTCGGGTTTGCTCATTTTTGGAGAAATGCTATTCTAATTTGATTGGAATCGAACCAATGAAAATTGGTTTTTGATTTCACGATAACTTTGGGTTAGTTCATTTTTGGCGAATTGCCAGTCTAATTCGATAGGAATCGAACAAATGAAAAGTGGTTTTTGATTTCATTATAACTACGGGTTTGATCGTTTTCGGCTAATTGCTAGCCTAATTTGATTGGAATTGCGCTAGTGAAAAGTGATTTTGATTTCATGATAACTTCGGGTTTGTTTATTTTCGGCGAATTTCTAGTCTAATTCCATTGGAATCGAGCCAATTGAAAGTGGTTTTTGATTTCATGATAACTTCTGGTTTGTTAATTTTCGGCGAATTTCTAGCCTAATTCGATTGGAATCGAGCCAATTGAAAGTGGTTTTTGATTTCATGACAACTTCGGATTTGATCGTTTTCCGAAATTACCCGTCTAGTTGGATTGGAATCGAGCCAATGAAAAGTGGTTTTTGATTTCATGATAACATCTGGTTCGTTCGTCTTTGGCGAATTGCCAGTGTAATTCGATTGGAATCGAGCCAATGAAAAGTGGTTTTTGATTTCATGATAACTACGGGTTTGATCGTTTTGGCTAATTGCTAGTCTAATTTGATTGGAATTGTGCTAGTGAAAAGTGATTTTGATTCCATGATAACTTCAGGTTTGTTCATTTTCGGCGAATTGCTAGTCTAACTCGATTGGAGTCGAGCCAATTGAATGTGGTTTTTGATTTCATGATAACTTCTGGTTTGTTCATTTTTGGCGAACTGCTAGCCTAATTCGATTGGAATCGAACCAATGAAAAGTGGATTTTGATTTCATGACAACTTCGGATTTGATCATTTTTTGAAATTGCCAGTCTAATTCGATTGGAATCGAGCCAATGAAAAGTGATTTTTGATTTAATGATAACATCTGGTTTGTTCATCTTTGGCGAATTGCCAGTCTAATTCGATTGGAATCGAGCCAATGAAAAGTGGTTTTTGTTTTCATGATAACTTCGGGTTTGATCATTTTTGGCTAATTAGTAGTCTAATTCGATTGGAATTAAGCTAATGAAAAGTGGTTTCGATTTCACGATAACTTCGGGTTTTTTCATTTTTGGCGAATTGCTAGTCTAATTAGATTGGAATCGAGCCAATGAAAAGTGGCTTTCGATTTCATGATAACTTCGGGTTTGCTCATTTTTGGAGAAATGCTCATCTAATTCGATTGGAATCGAACCAATGAAAATTGGTTTTTGAATTCACGATAACTTTGGGTTTGTTCGTTTTTGGCGAATTGCCAGTGTAATTCGATTGGAATTGAGCCAATGAAAAGTGGTTTTTGATTTCATGATAACTTCGTGTTTGATCGTTTTAGGATAATTGCTAGTCTAATTTGATTGGAATTGCTAGTGAAAAGTGATTTTGATTTCATGGTAGCTTCGGGTTTGTTCATTTTCGGCGAATTGCTAGTCTAACTCGATTGGAATCGAGCCAATTGAAAGTGGTTTTTGATTTCATGATAACTTCTGGTTTGTTCATTTTTGGCGAATTGCTAGCCTAATTCGATTGGAATCGAGCCAATGAAAAGTGGTTTTTGATTTCATGATAACTTCTGGTTTGTTCATTTTTGGCGAATTGCTAGCCTAATTCGATTGGAATCGAGCCAATGAAAAGTGGTTTTTCATTTCATGACAACTTCGGATTTGATCGTTTTTTGAAATTGAAAGTCTAATTCGATTGGAATCGAGCCAATGAAAAGTGATTTTTGTTTTCATGATAACAATTAGTTCGTTCGTCTTTGGCGAATTGCCAGTCTAATTCGATTGGAATCGAGCCAATGAAAAGTGGTTTTTGATTTCATGATAACTTCGTGATTGATCATTTCTGGCTAATTACTAGTTTAATTCGATTGGAATTGAGCTCATGAAAAGTGGTTTCGAATTCACGATAACTTCGGGTCTTTTCATTTTTGGCGAATTGCTAGTCTAATTAGATTGGAATCGAGCCAATGAAAAGTGGCTTTCGATTTCATGATAACTTCGGGTTTGTTCATTTTCGACGAATTGCTAGTGTAATTCGATTGGAATCGAGCCGATTAAAAGTGGTTTTTAATTTCATGATAACATCTGGTTCGTTCGTCTTTGGTGAATTGCCAGTCTAATTGGATTGGAATCGTGCCAATGAAAAGTGGTTTTTGATTTCATGATAACATCTGGTTCGTTCGTCTTTGGCGAATTGCCAGTCCAATTCGATTGGAATCGAGCCAATGAAAAGTGGTTTTTGATTTCATGATAACTTCGGGTTTGATCATTTTTGGCTAATTGCTAGTCTAATTCGATTGGAATTGAGCTAATGAAAAGTGGTTTCGATTTCACGATAACTTCGGGTTTTTTCATTTTTGGCGAATTGCTAGTCTAATTAGATTGGAATCGAGCCAATGAAAAGTGGCTTTCGATTTCATGATAACTTCGGGTTTGCTCATTTTTGGAGAAATGCTCATCTAAGTCGATTGGAATCGAACCAATGAAAATTGGTTTTTGATTTCACGATAACTTTGGGTTTGTTCGTTTTCGGCGAATTGCCAGTGTAATTCGATTGGAATCGAGCTAATGAAAAGTGGTTTTTGATTTCATGATAACTACGGGTTTGATCGTTTTCGGCTAATTGCTAGTCTAATTTGTTTGGAATTGTGCTAGTGAATAGTGATTTTGATTTCATGATAACTTCGGGTTTGTTTATTTTCGGCGAATTGCTAGTCTAATTCAATTGGAATCGAGCTAATTGAAAGTGGTTTTTGATTTCATGATAACTTCTGGTTTGTTCATTTTTGGCGAATTGCTAGCCTAATTCGATTGGAATCGAGCCAATGAAAAGTGGTTTTTGATTTAATGATAACTTCGTGTTTGATCATTTTTGGCTAATTACTAGTCTAATTCGATTGGAATTGAGCTAATGAAAAGTGGTTTCGATTTCACGATAACTTCGGGTCTTTTCATTTTTGGCGAATTGCTATTCTAATTAGATTGGAATCGAGCCAATGAAAAGTGGCTTTCGATTTTATGATAACTTCGGGTTTGTTCATTTTTGACGAATTGCTAGTGTAATTCGATTGGAATCGAGCCAATTAAAAGTGGTTTTTGATTTCATGATAACATCTGGTTCGTTCCTCTTTGGCGAATTGCCAGTCTAATTCGGTTGGAATCGAGCCAATGAAAAGTGGTTTTTGATTTCATGATAACTTCGACTTTGATCATTTTTGGCTAATTGGTTGTCTAATTCGATTGGAATTGAGCTAATGAAAAGTGGTTTCGATTTCACGATAACTTCGGGTTTTTTGTTTTTTGGCGAATTGCTAGTCTAATTAGATTGGAATCGAGCCAATGAAAAGTGGCTTTCGATTTCATGATAACTTCGGGTTCGCTCATTTTTGGAGAAGTGCTAGTCTAATTTGATTGGAATCGAACCAATGAAAATTGGTTTTTGATTTCACGATAACTTTGGGTTTGTTCGTTTTTGGCGAATTACCAGTCTAATTCGGTTGGAATCGAGCCAATGAAAAGTGGCTTTCGATTTCATGATAACTTCGGGTTCGTTCATTTTTGGAGAAATGCTTGTCTAATTCGATTGGAATCGAACCAATGAAAAGTGGTTTTTGATTTCACGATAAGTTCGGGTTTGTTCATTTTTGGCGAATTGCCAGTCTAATTTGATTGGAATCGGGCCAATGAAAAGTGGATTTTGATTTCATTATAACTTCAGAGTTGATCGTTTTCGGCTAATTGCTAGTCTAATTTGATTGGAATTGTGCTAGTGAAAAGTGATTTTGATTTCATGATAACTTCGGGTTTGTTCATTTTTGGCGAACTGCTAGTCTAATTCAATTGGAATCGAGCCAATTGAAAGTGGTTTTTGATTTCATGATAACTTCTGGTTTTTCAATTTTGGTGGAATCAAGCCAATGAAAAGTGATTTTTGATTTCATGATAACTTCGGGTTTGACCATTTTCAGGGAATTGCTAGTTTAATCGATTGGAATCGAGCAAGTAAAAAGTGACTTTCGATTCCATGATAACTTCAGGTTTGATCGTTTTCGAAAAAACTGTTAGTCTAATTCGGTTGGAATGGAGCCAATGAAAAGTGGTTTTCGATTTCATGATAACTTCGGGTTTGATCGTTTTCGAAAAATTGCTAATTCGGTGGAATCGAGCCAACGAAAAGTGGTTTTCGATTTCATGATAACTTCGGGTTTGATCATTTTCGGCAAATTGCT
>NW_019239653.1:114103-118602 GCF_002742605.1 Olea europaea var. sylvestris
CGGGTTTGTTCATTTTTGGCGAATTGCCAGTCTAATTTGATTGGAATCGGGCCAATGAAAAGTGGATTTTGATTTCATTATAACTTCAGAGTTGATCGTTTTCGGCTAATTGCTAGTCTAATTTGATTGGAATTGTGCTAGTGAAAAGTGATTTTGATTTCATTATAACTTCGGGTTTGTTCATTTTCGGCGAATTGCTAGTCTAACTCGAGCCAATTGAAAGTGGTTTTTGATTTCATGATAACTTCTGGTTTGTTCATTTTTGGCGAATTGCTAGCCTAATTCGATTGGAATCGAGCCAATGAAAAGTGGTTTTTGATTTCATGACAACTTCGGATTTGATCGTTTTCCGAAATTGCCAGTCTAATTCAATTGGAATCAAGCCAATGAAAAATGGTTTTTGATTTCATGATAACATCTAGTTCGTTCGTCTTTGGCGAATTGCCAGTCCAATTCGATTGGAATCGAGCCAATGAAAAGTGGTTTTTGATTTCATGATAACTTCGGGTTTGATCATTTTTGGCTAATTGCTAGTCTAATTCGATTGGAATTGAGCTAATGAAAAGTGGTTTCGATTTCACGATAACTTCGGGTTTTTTCTTTTTTGGCGAATTGCTAGTCTAATTAGATTGGAATCGAGCCAATGAAAAGTGGCTTTCGATTTCATGATAACTTCGGGTTTGCTCATTTTTGGAGAAATGCTAGTCTAATTTGATTGGAATCGAACCAATGAAAATTGGTTTTTGATTTCACGATAACTTTGGGTTTGTTCGTTTTTGGCGAACCGCCAGTCTAATTCGATTGGAATCGAGCAAATGAAAAGTGGTTTTTGATTTCATTATAACTACGGGTTTGATCGTTTTCGGCTAATTGCTAGTCTAATTTGATTGGAATTGTGCTAGTGAAAAGTGATTTTAATTTCATGATAACTTCGGGTTTGTTTATTTTCGGCGAATTGCTAGTCTAATTCCATTGGAATCGAGCCAATTGAAAGTGGTTTTTGATTTCATGATAACTTCTGGTTTGTTCATTTTTGGCGAATTACTAGCCTAATTCGATTGGAATCGAGCCAATGAAAAGTGGTTTTTGATTTCATGACAACTTCGGATTTGATCGTTTTCCAAAAGTGCCAGTCTAATTGGATTGGAATCGAGCCAATGAAAAGTGGTTTTTGATTTCATGATAACATCTGGTTCGTTCGTCTTTGGCGAATTGCCAGTCTAATTCGATTGGAATCGAGCCAATGAAAAGTGATTTTTGATTTCATGATAACTTCGGGTTTGATCATTTTTGGCTAATTGCTAGTCTAATTCGATTGGAATTGAGCTAACGAAAAGTGGTTTGGATTTCACGATAACTTCGGGTTTTTTCATTTTTGACGAATTGCTAGTCTAATTAGATTGGAATCGAGCCAATGAAAAGTGGCTTTCGATTTCATGATAACTTCGGGTTTGTTCATTTTTGGAGAAATGCTAGTCTAATTCGATTGGAATCGAACCAATGAAAATTGGTTTTTGATTTCACGTTAACTTTGGGTTTGTTCATTTTTGGCGAATTGCCAGTCTAATTCGAGTGGAATCGAGCAAATGAAAAGTGGTTTTTGATTTCATGATAACTATGGGTTTGATCATTTTCGGATAATTGCCACTCTAATTTGATTGGAATTGTGCTAGTGAAAAGTGATTTTGATTTCATGATAACTTCGGGTTTGCTCATTTTCGGCGAATTGCTAGTCTAACTCGATTGGAATCGAGCCAATTGAAAGTGGTTTTTGATTTCATGATAACTTCTGGTATAATATCCCGAAATTTTATAGAATATAATTTAATTTTATTTATGCTATATTTTTAATGTTTTGAAAGTTTAGGGACTAAAGTGTATATAAAGTAAACTTTAATAATATTTAGATTAAAATATAAATATTGACGGGACGATGATAAGTATACGGATATTGGGCTCGTTGGATAGATAATAATTAAAGACGCATTTTAGACTCGAGAAAAAATTAATTTGGGTTAGTCGAGCCCAAGTTATCGAAGCCGGAAGATATAACATTAAAATATTATTTTTATTACTTTTGTTTGGAAGAATTCACGTGGAGAGAGAAAGATGAAAGTTGTGGAGATATTTTATTTTTTTATTATAATTTATGGTTTTGAATTGTTATGGCAGGCACGTGATTTGTTAGAAAATATTGTATTTGATAATATTCCAAATTCAAATCCTTATCCAACTTTTTGTATAATCATTATTATCATATTCCTTGTGTAGCACGATTTCCACTTCTAGTTGCATCAGGATTCTTTTATTTTTTTTATTTCAAATACTCAGCAAAAGTCAGACTTCAGCCTACTTTTATTTCCAAAGCATAAAGAAGAAAAAGAAATACGTTTTTGGCAGCAGTAATCGAAACCAAAAGTTTCGGAAAGAGATTTTGGATTTTTGCCTTTCATTATTTAAGTTATCTAACAAGATAGGATTACGAGGTGCAAGTGGGTTGTCCCATTTAAATTATTTCTTCATGTTTGATAAATATTATACTTATGAAAGTGATGATATGTGTAATGTGATTATGATATGTATGTTATGGCCATCCGGTATCAAAGATATGATATGATATGAGCTCTTACCGGTTCTAAAGATATGATATGACGGTATGATGTTTTGACGCGTGATTTAATATTTTTAATTGGGATTGCACAATTTCTCGTACCCTACTGAGTATTCCCATATACTCACCCTTTTCCTACTCCTCACAGGTTAGATCGGGTCGTGTTGGAGCGTGGTGGTTCGAAGGTGTGGTTGCGTCTTGTTTCGCCAAATAAAGATCTAAGTTAGCACGTAATGTTTATTTATTTTCAGTTTATTGCAGTAAACATTTATTTATTTACGAATAAATTCTCGTTCATGTTAGTTGCAGATGAATATACGTAGTTTATGATTTTTAAATAGAAAGTAATGGATAATTTGTTTTTAAGTTCTTCCAAGTTTTTTTTATTTATTTTATAGAAGGAACTAGAAATATTTTCGTGTTGGATGATTAATTATTTTTAATTAATCTTCAAATAAGGGTTTGGTAACGATTTTTGAAACTATTTAAAATTTGGGTCGTTACAGTTTGGTATCGGAGCATAGGTTTAATTTCCTGTAGACTCACATGGATTCTCATAATTTGTTTTAAAAATATATATATATATATATATTTGGACGTGAACAGGTCACTATTCACGCACTGTTCATGTGAACAGTGCATTAAATGGCAAAAAAAAAAAAGAGAGGTAAGAAACGTGTATTATAATGCCACCACCTTTTTCATCATACGGTATTTTTAAGTTTTCAAAATTTCAAGATTGCCCTTATAATTTTGTGAATGCATGCAAATATGCATTATTTTTCCTTAAAAAAAATGATGAACAGTAAGGTTACTGTTCTCGTGAATAGTGTCACGTACTGTTCATGGTATTAGAATTTGATCGAATTAATTGTACGTGAAATGCATGATTCTGCCTATATGTTATAATTCGTGCGGGGGCATATATATGTATCAATAAGCATGTGTGTGGATTATATAATATATACGTTGGAAACTACGCCCGTGTTTTAACTCCATAGTCCTGCCCACTTTTATAATTTTTAATGGTAAATTAATTGTTTAATGTTGGAGGTGACATACTATGTCAGAGCATTTAATTATTGCCAAAAATGTTGAAATTCAAAGGTCAAATCATCCTTTTAACATTGAAAGGTGTGTGCTGGTTTACCTATATATATACATTTAATACACCTTGATGATTGTGTAGTTTTGTGTTTCAAAAAAAAAAAAATTTATGGTGAACAGTGACCGGACCGTTCACGTGAACAGTACTCGGTACTGTTCACTGTTCACGTGAATAGTCTGTTACTGTTCGCATGAACAGTGTAGGATAAAATAAAATAAAATAAAATTGTGGATGTTATATATATATATATATATTGAATTTTCCTTTTTTTGTTACATGTTATAAAAGGCTTATTTGCTTACTTGTTTTCCTAGATAATATTTGTTTAAGGTTAATATTTTATTTATTTATTTATGAATTTAACGATAATATTAAATTAAAAGTTATGAAATATGTGAATGATCTTTGGCACTCAACGACCACCAATCGACCACCCTCCAACGACTCTAAGGTATGTAAAAAGGGTAAGAAGATAAATGTACTTAAAGCTTTTTGCGAGATTTAAATGCTTTAAATTTCCTATCTTTAAATGTTAAGACATGCACGTTTATTTTTCTCACTAAATTATGATATATATTGTCATAGATAATTATAACTTATTAGACTTAGTACTAAGTGTGATTGGTGACTTCATATTAAATTTTAGGAAGTGGCACCACCTACTCATATGAATTTGATGCGCGATTTACTACGAGCAGTACAAGAGTTGAGCAGGCAAAATCAAGCACCTCCACCACAAAATGCACCGCCACAGTAGAATGCACCGCATTTTGCCCCTGG